>NC_084905.1:20416018-20485633 GCF_949316345.1 Pungitius pungitius
ACCCGGACGCCGTCTCGGTCCCCAGACGTCCATCTGAAGATGGGGGGAAAAAAAGGAGAAAAAAAAAAGCAAAGCTGAGCGGGCGTTTTGGGACAGCCGGCCCCGACGCGGACCTTCAGATGGACCCTGAGAGGAGGGGACAGTTTGAGGACGAAGGGACGAGAGAGAGCGAGCGGGACGAAGGACGGATGAGGAGCGAGGGACACGTCACCGTGTGGTTGGTGAAGAGCATCGTTCATGGAGTGTGAAACATCAGGAATTGGTCTTCGACAGCTATTTGGTCTTAATGTTTAAGGAGTGATTTTAGTTTTTGTCATTATGTATTTACCTTTTTTTGGGGGGGGTTTTAGTTGTTTTTTGTTCTATAGACTTTGTTTCTGACAGGTCACTCACCTGTACAAACTCTGGACTGTGGGAACTTGAAATATGAAAAGTTTTAATATAAATCTTAGCTATTGTAATCCTATAGTCTTACCTTTGTTTCTTACCCACACAGCGCATCTACATCTTGTCTTTGTGACAAACTGCTTACATTACATTACTGTTTCCCTTTTTTTATATCCCAGCTCAGGTATGATGTGCCAGATGTGCTTGTGAATGTGTTTTTTTTCTTTCTTTTCATACAAAAAAAGTGGTAGGACTTTTCAGACTTTTAATGAATTAAAGGGAGCAAATCCCTTCCCTATCGCATCATTATTATTATTATTATTATTATTATTAATTATTATTATTATAACTAAGTACCCACGCATTGTATAGATTTATTTCACATGTGCCAAACCTACACTCACATTCACTCGGGATGTTGTAGTCTTAACTTCCAATGCTGCAAAAAAAGTCTTATACAATCAGCTTTTTTCTAAGTGATGAGATTAATTCCTACTTGGTGACTGCTGGCTTCCCTCCCCGAGCCAATCACAGGCGAGCTCAGGGAGGACGTGCTTTCATTACGCTCACACACACACACACACACACACACACACACACGCGCATTGTGCTGTGGTTTCCGGATGCTGACGTGTTGGAGTCTTAGAAAGTGTCCCCCGTGTTTTGCTCGTTCATCGTCGTGGAAACGAGGGCTACGAAATGTTGCTGTTTACCAACCGGGTCGATTAGCTGTAAATCTCTTCACGGCATCACGTGGGGGGAAGACAAAGCAAAATTGTGTTTCAAAAAACAAAAAACAAAAAAACAATTGATATAGTTCGAGAAATGGGTTCAAGAGGTCTGTAATTTCTGTTATTATTAAGAGAAGAATGGAGCAATAAAGAGTATTGTATCTTCTTTCCCTGAAGATGCAATATTTTGCCTTTGTCTCCTTTCCCCAAAATCCTGCCCCCCCCCCCTGTGTGTGTGTGTCCCCCCCCCCGCCGTAAACAAAGCCTCATGCCACGACATTTCTCGTTAGTGTCAAACGCATCCTAAGCACTGGATAGAAATTCTATGTTTCTTTTTTGTTTTAGTTTCTTGACTAATGTGAAGTTGTTGTTTGATTTTCGACATGACGAATTAGAAACAGTCAAAGGTCACATGTGCGGGACGCCTCGTGCGCGCCGGGCCCCCCGAGGAAATGGCCATTTCTTTAGAAGCATTTTCTTTAATGGGAGCGCGATGCGATGCTACAGGTCTCGTGCCGCCGCCGCCCGCCGGGGGGGGGGGGGGTCACGCCGCCTCGGGCCCTCTTTAAAACCTCGTGCTCTTGACAGTTGTGACCTGCGGAAGCGGGACACGCGTTTTCCTGGTCGCATACATTTTTTGTTTTGTGATGAGTATTGTATTTGAAATTCAATCGTGCGTTTTAACATTTCATTGTATTTATTAGCCAGCTTTGGCTCTAAAACGTGTCAGTACAACTTGGTGAGAAAGACAATCAAAAAAATAAAAAAAATAAAAAGTAAAGCCTTGAGATTTTCCTTATAAATCTGTCTTGTTTCTTTGACTTTGTGTGGAAAGTCGTGTCATTTGTTCACATGCCTATTGTGATGTGCATGTGAACGCACTGTGCACGGGCTGCAGGTATAGTGCTGTATGAATTATTTTTCCATTACTCTAAACAGCGCTCTGACTTCCCAGGCTTCTAATCATTTCCAACAAAAGGCTTTCTGTTTCCAAAATTGAGCTATTCCACTCGGCCTTTATATTTTTGGTGGCCCATTACAGTAAAATCTGGCCTATTGTTCCATTGTGTGTGTGTGTGTGTGCGTGTGCGTGAGGTAACGCCACACATCCTGACCGTGCCGTGGTGTAAACGCTGCAGCCAATCGCAGCGAGCCAGGGGGAGAGGAACGGAGGCCTCGGCCAGACGCAGCCGCATCATAAATCTCACCGTGATTCCCGAATCAACCGCAGCGTCACCCGGCGAGGGGCCCCCCCGGCCCGTCTGTCACACACTCCCTTGTGTGCAGGTGTGTGTGTTACGCCTTTAGGTTGAGACGGGTGTTTAAAGTGATACTTGTGCTGTTGCCGTGCTAATCTCGTTAAATGAGTCATCATAATTTGCATTTTCTTTTTCCTTTCGACAGGATGAACATTTAGAAGTCTGCAACTTGACGGATTGTTCTTGTGTGTGCACGTCTGCACGGGTGTGTGTGTGTGCATGTCTGCACGGGTGTGTGTGTGTGTGTGTGTGTGTGCGCGGCTTTCAGCGCCTTAACAGGAGCTCAAGGAGAGCGCAGTTTGTTACAGTGAAGTCGTACTTCATGGCCTAACGTACGTTCCTATGCAGACTCCATTTAGTTTGCTGCCGCAGCTGAATGTAAAACAAGTAGCATTTGAAAATGAATGTGTAAATGTCAGAGCTGGGGGGCGCTCGCCTCTGACAACGAGTCTGGAGAGAAAAAGTTGAGTTGACTGTTTTTCCATCGAGGAAAGATCGCCTCCAGACGTTTAACCAGGCGTAAGAATACTCTCCTCGAATGATGTACTGAAGTAGATAAATGATAAAGAGGTTTTACAATAACCTTCATGCAAAGGAATGACTTTTAGTGACATCTGTATATATTTTTACTTTCTACAAACTAAATTAATAGTCAATAGACTTTGAATATTAAAAGGATATTGTTCCGGCTATTGACTTACTATACTACCTTTCATAGTATAATTTGAATTTTATTTTGCTATTACAACATTGTGGACATTTTTATAATTACATTTTTTTTAGCACACTTTAGTGTGACTTTTACATTACATTGACGTTTTCTGAAATATTTTACAATTACCTATTTTGTCTTTTTTTAATAAACTAATATTTTTTTGTATACTGTGGCAAACTATACTAGTACTCTTATGGCAGTATCGTACTTCTTTCATGATTAACTATTTTTCTGTACAATGACATTAGATTTGATTTCAACCTCTTATGTCATTCAATGACAAACCATAGTAGTATATTACATTTTTAGCTATATTGTTCGACCCAATAAACTATTACGTTGAATGAATATTTTTGACACCTGACACTATGACCTTTTCCAACATACTCTGACATTTGTTCTCAACATTTTGCACTTTATTACTAAAGCTATAATTCTTATAATAAAACTTTGTCAGACATAAACTATTCATTTTTACAGCATACATTTTTGACATAAAATGAAGTTACTTTTTTTTCATGGTAAGCTGTCACTGTTTTACCTCATTTTTTAAATAGAACACAATTACCTTTTTTGGACATATATTTGAATGATCACCACTTATTACTAAGGTCTATATTTAGTAGAATGGCACTATCACATTTTCATAAACCAATCTTTTTATAAATAACTTTGCATCATGACATTTTTTTACGTTTTCGCAAAACATTTAAAAAATTTGACAAACCATCATATTACTTCTTGACTTCCTTTTTAAAGCCTTTTAGGACACACTAAACTATTCCATTTATATACACACTATACTTTCATCAGCATTTTTGAATTATGTAATTATATTATGTAATAACCTTTTATAGTATGACCATTTTTATGACAATTTTTGACCGACTATTATCTTAAGCGTAGTTTCCAATGTGACTTTTTATCTAAATTTGTATCTAATATTCAATCAATATTTTTGTGAGCCAGTATAGAACATTTTTACGGCATACTGTACTATGACATTTTTATTGTACATTGTACTGTGATATTTGGGGATTTTTCTAACATAGATAACTTTGACTTTTACGACAAGTTATTTTTTCGATTGAAATAACTACATATACATTGACAAGTAGTAACATCATAACCAACAGTAAAAGATCAAGATAATTATAAATGATTAACACGAAGGAGCAGACATGTTGGAAAGGCTCTTTCAATGAAGCATCCCAGCCAACCTTCATGCATGCATATATATATATATATATATATATTAGGGCCGGGACTTTAGCGCGTTAATTATGATTAATTAATTACAATGTGAATTAAGATTAATTACACAAAAGATAACACATTAAACATTTTTTACGCATTTTTACACTTATTTTTTGCACCGCGGAACGTTTCTCACTGGATGAGTTTCGGCGGACCGATTATACTGGAGCACCAACTAGCGTTCATGACTTCAGACAACAACAAACCACAGTGAACATGAACGAAGAAGCTGACGAGACCGTGTCGGTTGGCCCCGTGAATGGGAAATCTTATAATAAACACACGGATGGAAGCGTCGATAAGAGCGTGGTTGTGTGCGAGCCTCAAGTATCACCTCAATGCAAAACAATTAGCAGCTAGCGTGGACGTTAGCCCGACCAGAGTACAAGGACCCACACCCAACCCAACACTGCACCAGATGACTGGTTTAAGGACCAGGGTAACTAAGTCCACGTCTGAAAAAATAACCAATGTTCTGAATGTACTTGAAAGTATTGGTCTACTTAAAAAACATAGTTTACCGAAGGTCTACTTACCTATAGGCTACCTGAATTTCTGAAAGTACTATATTTCTAAATATGCTATTTCTACACTTGTCTGCTGGAATTGGTTGAACAAAAATAAAAATCCATGTGAAAAAAATGACTTCTCACTGTTCTCAGGTCAAATATTTATGCCATTAAAATGCAATTAATTTTGATTAATTAATTACAAAGCCTCTAATTAATTAGATTAATATTTTTAATCGAGTCCTGGCCCTAATAATATATATATTATATATTATATTATATATATATTATATTTTGACCCTACATATTTTGACTTTTGACAATATTTTTTTTCCCATGACATGACTGGAATGATCTTAGATGGAGCAACCTACACGTCCCTGTCACTAATGCCAAATGCCCCCAATTTCTGTACTTTAAACCTTATCTGGGTTCAACCCTCAAGGGGCATGGTGGCTCTTCCTAAATCCTTTTTTAGTTTTGGGTAACTGACATTTATAAAAAATCATAATGGGATGTTGCCCCAGAGACGGATTGGTGCATCTTGGAGGATCAACCATGCTATTCATCCTTCCTGCATTGGTAAAGGCACAAGTGAGTTGAATTTGAATGTAACAGAGAATTGGAGGGTGGATGCACTAAAAAGGGTAAACAAATCTACACCCTGTGCCAGACTGTCAGTTTAGGGTTGTCCACAGGATGCCCTCAAGTAGACAAACATGTGATTGTCTTGAAAAATGCCCTCAGAGGCTGTAATAAGTTTCATGTCAGTGTGACCACTGAATGAGACTCTACTGACTCATCCGGCCTTCTCTCCCGTCAAAAAGGTGGAACCCTATAGGCTACGTAGCATGGCTAATAAGTGCTAAAAGCAATTAACATCAAATGCATTCTTGACAATGCCATCATAACTCAAGTGAACGTGCCTTGTGTTTTGGCATAACCCCTAGGGTTCACTTCACTGAAACAACCAGTGGGGACAATGCCCCCACTACTACCTCCTTGGTAGTGCACTCAAGACTTGGCAGGTGGGATTTGAACCCACTGGCGGTGCGCACAGAGGCTTTTGGCACCCTGCACTCACCCCTACACTACCAGTCCTGGTCACATTTTGGCAACTTTGATTCTCCTATTTAACCTTGAGCATGTGAGTTAAACCTCAAAACTTAAATGCTAAAATGCTTTTAAATGCTATTTCCACATCTGGGCTTGAACCCACAACCTCCAAGTGCAGTGCAGGGGCTTATGTCAGCAGCTCTTCCACTGTGCTACTTCATCACACACTAACCAACCCTTTGTTTGTTGTATTTAACCTTGAGATTGCTACTCAAACCTGAAGTAAAGCTAAAGGCTCAAACCCAAGACTGGGCTTGAACCCACAACCTTCAAGTGCAGTGCAGGGGCTTATGTCAGCAGCTCATCCGCTGTGCTACTTCACCACACACTAAACAACTCTTTGTTTGTTGTATTTAACCTTGAGATTGATACTCAAACCTGAAGCAAAGCCAAAGGCTCAAACCCACAAGGTAAGGACAGCAAATCCTCAGCTCTTGTGCTGCACTACCTCACCATGCACAAATTACATTTTTGTTTCTCGTATTTAACCTTGAGACTGCTACTCAAACCTCAAAACTCTTTCAAAGCAGAAGTGATGTCTGCATGAAGGGGCATGAACCCACAACCTCAGACAGCAGGTTGGAGCCTGCAGCCCTTCAGTTGTTCCCTTGTGCTATTCAAGCACATGCCTCATTGTGTCCGTTTCTCATATTAGACCTTGGGATTGTTAACTAAACCTCAAAACTTTTTCAAAGTTTACAGTTTGAAGCCCTGACTGCAACAAAACCCTCCTTCTGAGAGAGCAGGTTTGAACTGAGGATCCTCCACACTTCCGCCTTCCTGCTATCTCCCTGCACTGTTCCACCACACCCCTGTTGATGCTTTTGAATCCAACCTCAATTCTCATAGATTCTCAGGCTGGAATCCACAACCGTTCTATACCGTTATAATAGAATTGCAGGTCAAGTAAAGTCATATAATGGCATTTCTAATAAAGCCCTAATTGATTTCACTACTTTTATGCTGTGATCCTTATTTCACTTTTTTTGACATGTGTGCTGATGCCCGCGTGTGAATTGAGAGGATCCATACCGACTCCCCTATGGAGCTAAACCAGTCTGAGGGTCCTCCTCAGCTGAGTGGAGAATAAATCCCGGAAGAAATAAACACATATAAAATAACCAATGTTCTGAATGTACTTGAAAGTATTGGTCTACTTAAAAAAACATAGTTTACAGAAGGTCTACTTACCTATAGACTACCTGAATTTCTGAAAGTACTATATTTCTAAATATGCTATTGCTACACTTGTCTGCTGGAATTGGTTGAACAAAAATAAAAATCCATGTGAAAAAAAATTACTTCTTACTGTTCTCAGGTCAAATATTTATGCAATTATAATGCGATTAATTTCGATTAATTAATTACAAAGCCTCTAATTAATTAGATTAATATTTTTAATCGAGTCCCGGCCCTAATATATATATATATATATATATATATATATATATATGTGTGTATATATATTCTCTTTGAGCTTGGAGCTAATGATGTTTAATCATGCGTGGGATTCAGACGGGTAATAATCGACCCTCCTCTGAGTGGAACGTGTCTCACGGTAAGCGGGGGCGCTTTGAGCCATTTTGCAGGTAAAACGTGGCTTGTAAGTCTGGTTTTAATTGAATTGTGAAGGTTTTTTTTTACATAGAAATGTCTGATGTTGAATAGTAATTTTGAAAAACGTACGGCCCTTTAGCATCCTTTATATTAATATATTAATATGATAAAGTGAATTAGCTGCTGTGATGTAAAACCTTCCCCTCGAATATAATGTCGGAACGTTTTGAGCGAATTCAAATTGATAACAATTGTATGTTGGGAGGGGGTCCTATTAGGATTCCATGGGTCAGGAGCCTCGGGAGGCCTTCAACCATAACAAAAAAATCTAAATGCAATATGTCAATAAAAGGAAATCACACACACAAAAGCTTTGAAAGGAGTTGCTTTGCTGCATTTGTGTTTCAATGTCTTTGAAAACATTGCATAAAGGCCTATACTTTTTATTTTTTTAATGCAATTAGAAGTGAAAGGAAAAAAACAGCACTTTTTGGATGGGCAATGGACAAAAGGCCAATTTTTCCTCTTTGAGGAAAAGTCCTTGGGTCTTTTTAAGTGCATTAGTCCGCTAATTAAATATTATATGTTAACGAAAAAACGCACTTTGAAAGCGGCTGAATTGTTTGACTCAAAGACACGGCTGCAACCTTGCTGAGTGGAACTGTGTGTGACCATGAAGAGGCAAAGAACGTCATTGTCCCCCCCCCCCCCCCCAACGCCCCCCACACACCCACCCTAATCCTTTCTGCTGATTTTACAATCACTTCCCCCTTTGTGCTTCGTCCTCAGATAAAGACGCAGGTTATAAACTCATATCCGAGCCTCCACTATTTCACAGCCCGTTGTGTTTGTTTCGTTACCTGCACACCGACTAATTGTTCACTATTCAAAGATACCGGTTTCTCATGTTGCTCACTCCCTTTGGAGACTAGCATAACAAGCCAGAACCAGGTCAGAACCAGTACCATAATGTTGATATATCTTTTCAACGTTACACATTATAGCACACAGGGGGTTCCTCTGTACCTGCACATAAAGAAATGGTACAAATAGACCAAGTAGTTATTACACCTTTTATCATGGCTGTGCCATTTTCGTGGGCTAGTGTCCAAAATGAAGCCAACATGGACGAAAGGCCCCTAAAGAGTCACGTGTACATTAGAGCCAACGTGGTACCACTGTGCATGTGGTACTTTGTGCATTTGACGCGTGGAACCTATTGATCACGCCGCTGCGCTCCGTCTCCTGATGCTGTTTGGTTCAGTCCCACGTCAATCAGTGCTTGAAGTGTGAATAAAAGGTTTTGAGATGTTTAGGGCCTTTGTATCTAAACACACTGCAGGGACAGCAGGTGAAACCACGGCTCAGTCTAGAACACGAATAGTTTCCTCTCATGTAAAGCAACACTTTTTACCTTTGCGTTACTCTGTATGATCGGTGTCCTCTGAGGAGGGACAAAAGCAGCTTTACACCAACAACTCCAAAGATGTTTTCAAAATGGGAATGATTGCGAAACACATGATCTCAAACCACAGGCTGTAATAACTAACGTGGGGGAGCACATTTTATTATATGCAAAGCGGATTTACAGAGTATTTTACAATTTGCCAAGAAGGACATCGGAATCTGTTCTTACAGCAGCGTGAAGCTTCTTGGGATTTACAATTTGCTGCTGAATTATCCTCACTTTTTTTTTTTTAGCTTTTTGTCAGCCCCAAATACTCCTCTTTCTTCTCGAAGTAGAAGTTGAATCGAGCCGTGGCGTATCTGGGACGAGAGCAGGAAACAGGAGAAAACACAATCAGATCCAAACAGGGTTCCGTATTCCAATGGATCCACATCAAGGAATGAACTAAATGAACAACATGCACCAAAGCTTTCAGGGAAATAAGAGACTTAAAGATCTGTGGGGATCCTTCGGATCTCACATCAGTGCATTTAAAATTAGAGCTTTCACAAAGAAAAGGTGTCCATTAACTTCATGAAGTTGAGTTAAGTAAAACACTTAAAGGTGCACTTAAACAACGTGGTATCAATATTTCTTTTGGTTAGGCGACTTGACTGAATGGAGAATAAAAATAATGAGTTTGGGTCTGAATCCAATAAAGCTTATTTGACGCTGCCAGGTAAGAATCTCAACTCAACATTGTCGAGTTCGTCAAAGCCTTCGAGAACATTCACGTGCATCAAAAACATTTCGAAGGCTTGAGCTGAAAATGAAATAATGATGACATCGTCAGGACGAAGCTCCTTCAGGGCCACAGGAGACGTTCTCTGCTTTTACTGCTCGTTATTCAACGATTTAAAGTGAATCGCTGCGGACGTCTCAATGCACTTTAGAAATACAAAATAAAATGTCAATAGTAAATCCAATTCATGTACTAATTAAACACGTCTTCTGTTTTTAATGTTTGGTTGACGGTATTCAAACTACTTTGTTTAAACATCTGGCTCTTGGCCTCCACGGCTCCTCGTTCACGGAGGCTGAACACGCTTTGTGTCCCTGCGTCCGCAGCCACTTGTGCTTTAATTGGAAAAGATATCGGTAAAGAAACAACATTATTCATAAAAGATGAAGATCACGCTGGAATGAATTCAGAGCAACGCGTTTGTCCGGCGTTCGTTACGATTCCCGAGTGTGCGCCGCGCTGAAAGCTCACATTGTGGGTTTTTTATTTGCCGAGAACCACAACAATGTAGCATCAAGTCTCCTTTCAACGAAGCGCCGAGTCTGAAAGCTTTCGCCAAAGCCGAAACAACTTGACTGCGAGAAAAGTGTTTTTATTTTTATTTATTATTATTTGTTATCCTCGAGCAGCTTGAATAAATGTGATGTCTGAGTGCGGCGCTGCCCTTGGCCATTACAGGACACCCTGGGAAATTAAGTGAAGCTTCAAGAGCACAGAGAGGAGGGTCTGTCCTCTAAATCAGCGCTTCCACCGAACTCCTCAATGTCCAATCAGTTCTCTCTCTTATGGCACGTTGAGACAAAACCGCCCCCCCCTCACACACACACACACACACACACACACACACACACACGGTGTCTCTGGTGATCACTGTGTCAACGTGGGACTCGGCGGGAGGCCATTTTTTGAAGGCACCGCGTCCCTGATTGGATGAAAGCAAGGTACCGGTTGTCATGTGAGAACATTAGACTCCTCTGTTGGGTCAATTATGCGGTTTAACGTCTTTTAGAGTTTAAGAGAAGCAGCGAGTGAGACACATTCTCAGAATTAAAAACTTGTTTGTAAAATCAAAAAGTGCAAAAAGAGAAACCCGCTCACTGGTCGTGACACTCTCCTTTGTGTGGATCCAATCACCCGCTCACACCCTTCTTAAGCTGAATTCTTTTCAAGTTTACACATTTGAAAGAACAGCAACCGTCACTTTATCACAACCGACACCTTAAACTGGACCCGCTTAAGATCCATCATCATCATCATCATCATCATCATCATGGCGGATGAAACGGAGCTGTTTTTCTATTTAGCAGAAGTAGTGGAAAAATGAACTGGCTACCAAAGCAGGTATTACGTTTCACAATGTGCTTTTGTGCACTTTTGCAAACAGCGGCGCGCCTCCTGCGCGTTCATTTCCTCAGAATCCGCGTTCCCGCTGTGGTCCACCCCCCCTCATTGTCACATGCACATCTGGAGCCGCTTAGCGCACGAGGCACCGGGCGACGCCCGTCCCCGCGGCCCCGCGGGAGCCCGCAGGGATTCGGACCGACCGGTTAACCACAGAAGCGCGTGGATGGACTGCAGTGCCACGCGAGGCCTTTACTGGCGACGCGTTGTTCCACGAGGAAGAATCCTGCGGGCAGCGTTGGCAGAACGCGCGCGTGCGCGCGTGTGTGTGAGACAGAAGTCGGCCCACGTGGCTTCGAACCCGGTTCCCCACCGTCCTGTTGAACCCACTTGAGTGTGACCCCCCTCCCCCCGTGGAAGAAGGGGGAACCCGACCCCCGGCGGCGCGCACTTCAGGGCGACCTCGACGTCTCGCGGGCGCACGTGGCCGAGTTGGGGATGAGAGACGCGCATTGCGAGGGGGGCCCGACGGCGCGGGAACAATAGAACCTCTGTGCGTCGACCCCCCCCCCCCCCCCTCAGGATCACGTTTCCTCCGAGGCGGGGGCCCCGCCGCTGATCCAGCCACACGGAGGGGAGGGTGCCGCGTGTCGATAGTGATTAGGATCACGACCACGACTGCGCCGGTTGTGGGGCACGCAGGGAGGGAAATAAAAAGTGGGGGTTTGGAGGGAGGGGGGGGTTGAAGGAAGACATTTCGCCCTCCTGAACTTTATTGTCTCGTGGACTTGTTTAAAAATAACTACGTTTGACCCGGATTGTGGATATTTGAGTGATCGAATTGCAGTTTCTAAGTTGGTGTTTGATGTCACGTTGATTTAAATGTGAATGTAACTGAAACTGTGTCCCTGCACAGAGACACCAGGTGGACTCGCTCCGCTCCGTGTGACCTTCCTCAAAAATACAAACCTCTCAAAGTCAAAGTCGATGGAGGAGAACCGTGATTGCAGAATGGCCCAAAGACCCCAGAAGAAGTTCGATGCCTAGTGGAAGAATAAGAAAACATTTTATCATCGTTGCATTACGAGATTAAAATGTGTGACTTGCTTTAGTTTGTTGGTCTGTACGAGGTGTGTTTGTGTGTTTACGTCATGATTGAACCCAATGGGATGTTGTCTTTCAAGGGAATGTGGGACCGGCCCCCGTTTGATGACCCAATTAAAGCCCGAAAACCACAGCGCTTCTTGTTCGCCCTGCCGCAGGTCACGTTGGGGGGGTCAGAGGTCAACCTCCTCAGCCTGACGTGCAACCAGCTGACTACGTTCGGTCTTCGTCCAGTCCGTCCACGCCGCTCAAACCTCCTTAATGGCTTTACTCACATTGTGGACCCTCATGGGGGGGGGGTGGGGTGGGGGGGACCACTAACAGCACCTCCTAATAAGATCCAGACAGGCCTCTGTTCTGCGGCGCAGTGATATAATCACATTTTTATTTGATAATCAAATAAAGGGTTGGAATGAAATACTTGAAGAGAAATGTGCGGTTTTCCCCGTTTTGTTTTTCTTCCCCGTCTCGCTGCCAGCTTTTCATCTGGGTCTCGGGGGGGAGGGGGGGGGGGATTGAGAGCCTTTCCGTTGAGATTAATAACCGCGTCAGCCCAGAAGGCCACCCCCCCCCCCCCTCGGTGCAGACGTCGCCGGGCCGCAGGGCGGCGAGTGGCGGGGACCCCGCGGCCACTTGGCGCAGTTCGCCACGGATCAAGACCCTCAAGAAGGGGGGGGGCAGGGCTTTGGCAGCCGGCCCGGATCTGTCGACGAAGCCGAGGAGGAAACACGCGCCGCGTCCCTCGGTTCCGATGACTGTTCGTCTGCGTTTTTCGTCTGCGGGGCCTGAACTGCGTCCATGTAGATTGATATTTTTTTTTTCTCCCATAAAAATAATAAAAAAGGAATTGCAGCGATTTGATGATTATTACAGTTGGAATGAGTCCAAAGCACGTTAGACCTGATCAACGAGATCATCTGCTTTTAGCAGATGTGATCAGAAACAATAAAACAGCTGGTTGGAAACTTGATGTAAATAACCCATGATTTCATTAACAGGTCATCTTGGATGTTTTAGGTAGTGTTGTTTTTGTTTGGTTTATGTCTCATGTCACAGGAAAACCAGGAGATTTAACTATGGGAACATTTAGTGGTTACGAAGTTTCAACTCAACTCCTTTAAGTTGGAGAATATGAAAGGATTTTCATCTCGACACTTGGCTTGTTCAGCGTCGTTGATCGATTTCTCCCCTGGTTTGTCAAAGAAAATCTGATTTCAATGAACGTGGCGTCATCGCCTCGCTCACTCCATCCATCACTTCTCCTCCCCTCTCACTTCTCCCTCCTTATTTAACAAAAGAAGAAAAAAAAGGGCTCTTTAAAGGGACATTCGCACCACCTGGAAATTGGTCGGGACAACTCTGCGTCTTGTGTTGAGCTGCGAGCTATGAGGCACTTTGGGGCAGAAAGAAGAATGAAAATTGTGATCATGAGAGAAATAACGTGGGCTGCTGTCTCTCATTTTTCCCTCGGGGGGGGGGGGGGTTTCTAATACAAAATACAAAGTTTCTAATACAAAACTCAGACGGAGTCCATCAAAGCTGAGAAGCGGCGGTCGGTCACATGTGCATCGGGTCTGTCTTTTTTTCATTTAGTTTTTTTTTGGGAGCTGGAAAAGCAGATTGTTAAAATGTGACGGCGAGGTGCAATGGGGGACACTCACCAGGGAGAACTTGCAGACTTGGACGTAGAGCTTGGTGACTTCGGCCTCCGTGACGGTGACCTCGTGACCTGTGCTGTGCTTGTAGCTCTCCAGGTAGGCCGTGAGCCAGTCCCTCTGCAGCTCCAGCCTCGGGTACAGGCCGTAGTTCACGTCGTTCACACCTGGAGGGCGACACGGGGTCACACACACACCTGAACTGAGGCCGCGGCTCAATTCTTCAGTCAAACGCCACGGCGAAAAAGGCTCCAATTGGTTCAGTGATTAAACACAACTTAAGTTAAGGGGAACCGGATGGCAGCACGCTCAGCTGAATGCAGATTTTAAAACCGTGATGCAAATAAATAGTCCAAAATGTTCTGGATTGTCAACTGATGATTCATTTCCTGATCAGCTTCTTTGAATTCTCTGTTTTTGATTTTAAAACGCTGTAGAAAATGACGTAACAAACATTAACGCTTTGTAATGTATTCAGCGATTATTAGCGTACTTTTATATACTACTAAATTTCATTGACAATTTTTATAGCTTTATTTCTATATCATAATATTATTTTATTTACATGCAGTGTTTGAAATACCTCAAATCGTTAAGTTTCGGACCATTTAATACTTCTTATAAAGTAAAAGCAAGTCAATTATCAGAGTTTAAATAATAAAGAATTATGACAACCTATTCAAATGCGATATATAAAACTATTGACCTCCAAGTTGAACGAATTGCTTTCATTAAGAAATAATAAAAAAAAAATCCTCATTAAGGACTCTCCATTTTTGCTAAGTAGATTTTTCAGAGTGTGTTCACGTCCTTTTCACTGAGGATTTCTTCATGCATTAAAACCGGAATATCACTCTGCTGCAGAACAAACACTGAATGCAGCCCTTTGTCTCTGCAGCATCTGAAGAGGGAACGTTTCGGCGAAATGATGAATTGACACCATAGCCCAAGAAGTTCCGCATCCCACTCGCTTCACATCAACGTCCTACTTAAGCCAATATCCTGCAGGAGCCCGTCTCATATGTTCTGGCAATCAAATACATTCGGAGGCAAATTGAACTCCTTTTATTTGTTTTTTTTCCTTTCCCAACGCCGACCTACCAGCAAATTCATTGAAGTGATTGCCAATATCGAAGGCCTGGTAGTTGTAATCGGCGTACTCGTAGTCAATGAACTTCACCATTCCTGAGCGGAAGCAGAGGGAGGAGAGGGGGGGGGTGTGGGGGGGACACACAGCGGTTACCAGGACAACGTGAAGAACACCGACGACTCTCACCTCCCTCCTTTTATTCAAAGTACAGAACCTTGTGGGAATCAAAAGGAAGAAGGAGTGTCTTTTGACGGAGAGCCGCCCCGATGCATCCTTGTAAAAAATCCACAAGGAAGCATCAAAGGAGGAAGAAGGCATTTAATGGAGGGGCGCAAAGGTTCTCCTCCGGATGTAAAATAGAGGCAACGAGGCATAGAATGCTCGGCGAGCTGCATTATGTCAAGCTGATGAAAAGAAGCGCCCCCCCCCCCTACCCCCCCCTCATTATGAATCCAGTGCAGCACAAGTCGCTCACTGCGGCCTTTTGTCCCCCCGGAGGCACATTTCCAAACATCAGAAGGCCTCAGAGACAAAGGAGCTGCTCCTCACCCTCCTTGCGGTTGTAGATGATGTTTTTGGTCAGCAGGTCGTTGTGGCAGAGGACGGTGGGCGAGTCGGTCTGCGACAGGTGTCTCTTCAGGGACTCCATCTCCAGGGACAAGGTCTCCAGGGTGGGCACCTGCTGCAGAGCCGGCGGGCTGCGGGGGAGGACAGATCAATGCAATCAGACCCGGTCCACAAGAACTGAGGCTCGGGCTCTTGGTTTGTGGTCTTTGCGGTCATCATTATTTCACTAACGTCCTGACGGATGCAGCTTTGAGGGCC
This sequence comes from Pungitius pungitius, assembly GCF_949316345.1. NCBI lineage: Eukaryota > Metazoa > Chordata > Actinopteri > Perciformes > Gasterosteidae > Pungitius > Pungitius pungitius. Next base: position 20,431,754 of record NC_084905.1, read on the forward strand.
GTTCAACTTAAAATGAGGGTTGAGTCACATTGAATATCCAACTGAATTTGACTCTGATGGAAGTGTCACTACTCATGTTCTCTTCCTTCTTCTTTGATAGAATCCGCCCTTTTTTGGTAGAAGTACCATCTGTGAGAGGCTTTATTATCGCTGATGCTCGGAGGTCAGTGATGGAGAAGTCAAAAGAAATTGAAAAAGATGACAGTATTCAAAACCTTTTATAGGGAAATGTACAGAAGTGTTATCAGTAGAATGTTCTAGAGTCCAAAGTAAAATAACTGAACCGCTTATCTGAGGTTTTATTTTGGTCAGATTGTGCATGATTGGAGTAACACTGATGCTATTTTTAACTACCTTCAACCTGCAGATGTTGGTGTGCTTTGTTTGAAAGGAAGTCACATGTCAAGCACACTATTACACTTGTATCATTTGGGAAGTGCTGCCGCTTTGTCCTTTTGCTTCTTCAAATGTTATTGTAAAAGGCTCAATCCAACCCCCCCGAATCTCCCCCCCCCCCCACAATGAGTCACCTGCCTTCAAGCATTGTTCATCCTCAAACTATTTGTTTGGATTGAATGTGGTAGATCAAATGTAACTTTTGTAATGAAGGTAAAACACCTCGTGCAGCTGTGTGGGGACGTACAGATGAACCAATGAGGGGGGGAGTGGGGGGGGGGGGGGGGGGGTCCACTCGGCTGATTGCTCCGTCCATCAGAGGCGGCATTAATGTCCTCGGAGGAGAAGTGCTGTGGGAGCGCCCTGATGAACGGGTGCGTTTCCCCTTTTGGGTTCATTTTAAAACACGCGCTGAGTCCACGTGAGGACGGGGTTTAGAGGTAGGGGGGGGGTGGGGGGCTTGTTTGTAGTCTGCCACCTTGATAGACTCCACAACACACAGTCCTCTTGCACCGCTTCCTGCCCCAGGCGCACACGGATTGAACCAAACACCTTGAGGTCCAAGACAAATTTGCGGTTCCTGAAGACAAATTTGCAAAAGGATACATTCCATCTAAAAGAGTCTCATTCAACCCAAATAGTGCAAATACTGTCAAATAAATTCCAAATGCCAACGTCATGTGATCTCGGCCTGGAAGATAGCGGTCTGAGTGTCTATTTGCCTACGAGACGATCGTTTATCTGTCTCTCATAATACGAGTTAAAGCACACAGTGAATCACCCTGATTCCTTTTCAACGCAGCATCCACTGCTTTAACTCGACTAAATGACTTTTTACCACAGAAAACCTGCGATCGCTCGGGAGTCAGAAGCCCAAATGAAAGACTTCCATTGGCTTTAAATGGAAACCTGTCGTCTTGCCATCAGATCTTTTCCTCCCTCTTTTCACGAGGAGCGGGTCGTCGAGTGCCTTCGCCTCCTGCTCCTTGTCGACTCTCTGTAAGGTAATTAGTGGAATATCCTCCTCTGGCGCTTCATTATCAATGTGCCTTATTTACATACGATTTCAAACACCAGCCGAGCACAGTTTTTCTTCCTCTCCTTCCTCTTTGCGGTTGTATGCGATTCGCTGGGTTGCAAACAAGAGGCGCGGCGGGGGGGCCTTTGGGAGGAGAAGAGGTTGCACTCCTGCCTTCCATCGCCTTTCTCTCCTCTTTTCTCTCGCATCTCTCACGTCTGCTGTGCACTCGCTCTCTGAACTTTGCAGCTGCTGCAGCCTCTCTCTCTCTCTCTCTCTCTCTCTTTGCACAGCATGTGGCTTGAGAGCTGAAGACCTCCTCTGCAGGTGCAGCCTCTTCCTGCTCCCTCTCCGCCTTTTCTTTTACCGTTTCCTCTGAAGATCACATTCATTCCAGCACTCGTACATTCTCGAATACAAAAGTTTCTCTGATGCCTGTTTAAATTCCATTAGAAAAAAAAAAATCTTGGTCTTCTCCGCCTCTGTCTGAGTGCGAGTGTGTGTCGTGTCATGCATGCAGTTGCATATATGCAAACAGACACACACACACACACAGGTTTTAACCATGAAGGAGCTTCTCATATTACTTCATGCCCTGGAGTTCCTTCCATCACTTTAACAAATGACTCCTAATAGAACATTTAAAAAGCTCTTCTGTGCATTTCTGCACTGGACTCACACAATTGTGTCTCACGGCACAGCGCCATCTGTTGGGCCTCTAAGTGTGGTGCAGCGGCTCCACTGGACGACCTTTTGCAGTGAGTCGAGTCGTCCGCTCCCCCCTCGGCCTCGGTGTCGCTTTGTAAACCCAGTCATCAGTTGTACAGATCTTATTTTGCGGTGATCATGTCGTTAGTTTCTAATTTGTCACACGGAGGATCCAAAGGGAGAGTTGGATGTCAGATTTAACATGAATTAAACCTAAATCTTCATGAGACGTTTTATTCTATGGCAGCGTTTCATTTTGTGTTGGTTTCCAATATGATGTCAATTCAAACATTGGACATCAGTATTTTAGATAATTATATGGATTTAAATACAATTATCATTTCCTTAAAAAGGTACCTCGTAATTCGCTCAAGTTCCACATGATTTCCTCTTGGAGCAAAGCAGAAAAGGACTAAATATCTATAATAATATAAATCTATAATGAAGTAGAGGACAAATCAGAAAATATTGTCTTAGAAAGACTCCTCCCTGGCTTTTGTTTACTGGGACTTTTGTCTCCAGGAAGCTGCCACCTCTCGTCATCACAGCGTCTCCGTCCCCGTCCTCTAATGGACGACCTGGAACTCAATGTTTTCCAGAGAGGCCACGCGGCTTCAGTTTGCTTGGACTGGCGACCCCGCGCCTGCATACATAAACACGGTTGAACGTTTGACCGATAAGGGGTGGTGGGGGGGGGGGGGGGGGCTCTGCAGGAAGCTCGTGGTCTGGTTCTCAGTAGCGTCTGGACGGACCCTCTCACCTCGCATCCCGTGACCCCCGGGGAAGAGATAACGCAACGTCACGGCCGCGCAGGCCACTCCCCCCCCCCCGCCCCCCGCCCAATGAAGAGCTGCCGGCGGTGCACCAGGCGAGGGGAGGTGAATGATGTCGCTGTGGGTCGAGTGGAGCACCGGGTGCAGGTTTTAAAAAGGTTTTGGCATGTGATGGCAAGATGTGCAAAAGGCCGCTGATGGCAGACGGATGTGGTATTTCAGCCCCCCCCCCCCCCCCCCATATGTACTTGCTTAAAACTGAGGTAATTAATTGACAGCTCCCGCTCTCTCACTCGTTCCTTCACGTGAACCCTGGCGGTTGAACATTCACTACCCAGCATGCCGCATGCTTCCGTCGCCTCGGGTTACCTCTTGGGGGGGCGGCGCTGCAGGGCCGTGCTACTGCTGCTGCTGCTGCTCTGCATCAGGGTCAGGAAGTGGGACATTTTGGTCCAGAGATGAGGCTCAACAGGCGGCCCACATTTTGGCTGGATGGAGTGGATTCTCCCCATCTCTGCCGCAATCAATCTGCGGAGGGAAAACATCTCCTGAGATGAGCGCGACCCACGCGGTTATTGCACAAACAACCGTTATCAGGGGGGGAAGAGACTCCCTTTCCATTTAGCGCTCTTATCTTCTTCTTCTCCTTCTCCTTCAAGGGGCCTGGTTGCATTCGTGACCTTTGGACTACTCGATCTCGAGGCATCGTTAGCCGTGACCCAAAGCTTTCTGGGTATTTCCCACTATCGAGCGGGGCGAGGCTGATTGATGGGCCCCGTCGTGTCCCTCTGTGCTGCGGTGAGAATAATGGCGCAAGTCCGTTATCGCCAGGATGACGAATGAAGCTGGGGGGGGGCACGACTAAACAACATTGCTCAACATGAAATATGACTAAAACAATTTTAAAAAGGGAAAAACACACATGGATCAGCAATCAGCACAATGGAGATGGCCTCTCTCTCTTTTCTGACTTCTACTGAGAATGAACCTTAACAAACACGAACGTGCAAGCTTTCCTGCACCGACCTCTCGTGTTTAGACTGAATCAACTTCTAAATTACAGCTATTTCTGTGTTCATTGATGATACTAATTAATGGCAGCCTTCATATTAAATGCAACCGTGGTAACCAACATTCTAAGTTTGAACTTTAACATTCTAATAAACAAAGTCAAAGTAGTTACATTCTTTTGTTGTTCTCCTTTCATGTTATCTGTCGTTGAGCTTCACGCCACCTTAAAGGTCACGGTGTTGTGTGAAGATGAGGTGTTACCTGAAACAAATGAGAACCTGTAACTCTTACTACGAGGTCATCAGGTTTTCTGAACAGCCTGTATGAATATATGTAACAATACCTCACTTATTAGCTGCGTTTGATTTATTTAACGTTTATTAAGGTTTGAATGTGAGCGAGACTCATTGTGGACGTCTTCTAAACCAGCGGGAGACCCGACAAAAGCCCCCTTGTCTCATCAAGGGGGCTTTGCGCAACACGTGGAAGGCTTTCGCGGCCTTCACCTGTAGATGGAGGGCTGGCGGAGCAGCTCGTCGTCCAGCACCGTTCCTCGGACAAACTCGTAGCAGACGCCGTTCTGGAAGCTGCAGTAGATCTGAGGACCACAGCCGTGGGCGTGGAACACCTGGAACATCTCCACCTCCCGGTCCCTGTTCACGTAGAGCTCCGTCATCCGGCCGTACAGACGCACCAGGACACAGCCGGGCTCCTGCAGGGACGCCACGTAGCAGCCGATCAGCTGGTTGGTGATGCCTTCAGTGAATTTCTGAGCAGGGAGAGAAGTCAAAGAAAGAAAAAAAAAATAAAATCACAGAAACAGAATTTACTGTCAGAATCTCCTCCTCCTGCTGCTGAGCTCATGATTTTCTTTAGCTTTAATTCATTCATGTGGGGAGGGGGGGGGAGGGGAGGGGGAGAGGTTGTGTTGTTTTCTCACGTCTCCTCCGCTTTCAGACCACTTCACTTCCTGCCTGACTGGTTTCACCTGCGCCTCGTTAGGCCGTCAGTTACTCTGACTGACAGGCTGAACGTGTCCTACAGCTGCTGGAACATCTCAAGCAGAGTAACTGGTCACTGTGGCAAATACAAGGACTTTCTACTGCTTATGCCGTGATTACGCTCCGTCAATGGATTATTCGAGGGAAAATGTTTCAGTTAAAGTAACGATATACATCATATAAATGTTCATGGCCGGATTATAACTTTGAAGAGCGACTTCTTTTTAAAGACACGTAGAAGCATATTTTGATCTGTAGAAAAGATTAAACTCTCTTAAGTCTGTGTTAACCATAAACCCGTTTAAAAAGCGTTAGGGTTCGACTTCTGGGGTTTTGACTTCGATGGAACCAGAAGATTCTGACTCACTTCAAAGGTTCATCACTCATTCCGTGTAAGATCACAATAACATGATGCTGCGGCCCCGTCTATGAAGGAATTAGTAATAAAAGCAGTGTGAAATGGCACGCAGCATGAACCTGTTGGGGTCAAAGGTCAGCCCGTGCTGCCCTGTGTGCGCACACAACAGTACTGCAGTGCGATGGACGGAGGTCCGCTGGGACACTTTCATTTCACATATAAATCATTCATTTTTGGACATTTTGAGATTCAAGTTACAGGATTTGTATCCAAACTGCTTTGATACAGATGCTGAAAGAAGCCATGCAGGAAAGTGCCATTTGAATTTGTCATTTTTCCTTTAAAATACATTCCAACTATTCATTTCACGTGAACCCTTTTGACATTCTCTCATTCATTTTTTTTTGCCCTGTTTTCCTTTAGTTTTTCATTTCTTTCGAGGTCAAAGGGCGCGTTAAGCACCCAAATCGCCTTGGGTTTTATTTATTGTTTGTAAAAAAAAAAACGAGAGCAAAGGCGAAACGCGAGCTGTGGAAAAACTCATTTGAGAAAAAGCATTCATGCGAGAGCGTTTAAAGCACAGGTGTCGCAGCAACTATACGTCCTTCCCGCGCGTCGCCCGTATATTCAGAGATGAACACAATGCCTCCGTGGCTCTGAAGGGAGACGTCCTTTGTGTGCACTACTGGACCTGGTGTAGATTGAGAGGTCACCCACCCGACGCGCTGTCACCTGACAAACATAAACCCTATTTCTGTGAAAAGATTGGACCTTGTGTTTGCACATGGGACCAGAATGGGATTATCCGCACGCTGCACATCTGTTACCAGGGTTGACGTGACAAAAAAAAAAAAAAAAAACATCTACTTCTGTGGTACAATTACCTTGGTTGCTGCGCTGGTTCCATGCGTTGGACGAGGTCTCGTCTTTTCATTTCAAAGCAAACGCGTGGAAATAGGCTTTTTTGTCACTGTCAGTAAATCCCATGAAAAGACGGGAAGCGGCGACCCGTCGGCCCGTCTCGATGAAAGAGTTTGAGAGGACGAGTTTAATGCTGAGGTTTTGAGGCTTGTGCGTCGTGGTTGACATTGATGAAGTCATTGGTCAACACCATTAAAAACTATTTGGTTAGGGTTGTAAAGAATACGTAACTTACCTAAATGAATGTTCATACTGCCATTAGTGTTCAGTGGGGTGATTGTTGGTCTGACACCTGACTGACAGCTGCATGACACACGTTATTTCACACTGTTCGACACTCACGGTAATCGGACGTTTGCCGACCGCTGAGGACGGATGAAAATAGAGCTTTTTGTGGTTAACTATTTTCCAGCTGCAGGTAAACATTTACAGCAGCTGCAAGATGTCGAGTCCAGGTCCATGTGACAAACAAACACTCTATATGTAGGCTTTGGTTGCTTTTTTTTACCTCCATTTGTTTCTCCGAAGAGACTGAAACCGACCAATCGGAAGGACAGCAACTATTTGCCGTTGTCCCTGTGACATGTGACGCAGTGCGACATGTTAATGTGACATTCAAATCCATAACATGTAAGTTTCCTTGTTTTTTTTACGAGCGAGGGATGCACACCGAAGTACATCCAAGGGTAAAGTTGACGGTGAACCTTTTTAAAACGATGAGGAAAATACATAATTAATGGATATCCTTGACTTAAACACACCTACAGACTGTGGGTCCTTTGTGAAACCAAAAGGAACGCTGGCTCCAAGCTTGTTACGTAACGTACTGAAGTGACCTTCTTCTTCTGCTCTTACGTTGACCCTAACCCTAAGGTCAACCCTTTTTTAAGGAATGTTGCATACAAAATTCTGCGTTTTTTTTTTCTAACCTTAAACCGTTAGTTTTGTCGCTTAAACCTCACCAGGCTGAAAAGCCCCAAGACGCACACAGTAACTCGCCTTCATCTGAATGTCCTTGGCCTTCCAGCAGGGACGCAGTCGGCTGAGGAGATCCAGGATTCCTTGGCGAGGTTCATGCTCGTCTACTTGGAGGTCCACGTGGAGGAGCTGGTTCCCGGAGCCGGCGAACCGACGGTTCATTCTCAGCCCTTCGGAGACTTTGAGGGTCTACAACCGGCGGAGGAACGTTTGGACCAAAGCCCCAGGGGCCGTAAGAGACATCCTCCGGTGTTGCTTTGAACTTGAAAAAAAAAAAAAAACGAGGCAAAACAATAAAAGTGTAACACAGCTCGAAGGAGGTAGAACGGTCTCAACGACACACACACACACACACACACACAAAAAAAGCTCTCTCTGATTGCTTTTGACAGCACAGTCAGTCACTCAAACTGCCCACTTGTGTGTCCAGTGACTCAGCAGTTGGGCTTATCAGGGGGCCAATGTTCCTATGGGCATCTTCATCCTCACTCCTACGGCTTACATATTAACCACCTGCTGCCCAACACGGGCACGTGGTGCAGGACACGATCGCATGCACAAAATCAAAGTAAAACAGAATTTTCAATCGATTTTGAAGCTCCGCAGGTGGACGGAAGGTTCAACTAAGCGGGGATATTCTTTCAATCCTGTAAATAGACCTTAATATAACCCTTCTAAATGAAAATGTCCTGAAAAACCCACACTTTGTTTGTCTTTAACATTTTTAGAATACTATTTAACAACTCATGAGATGATTTGGTCTTGATTTACTCCCGTCATTATCTGAAAACAAGAACAAGCGCTATCGATATCGATAATACTGGGAACTATTCAATCATTCTTCAAAGACCTGTAAATGTGTTTCATCATATACTCAGTTACCAAAACTAACACTGCTCCTGGAGCTTACACTTTGTGTTGATTTTGGCCGTCCCTGTGAATGAAAATGTTGTTTCTCAACAGCAGATTTCATTTAGAAAAAGCTTTAATGTGTATTGCCCCCCCCTTCCCCCCCCACCCAGGGTTCTGGTTCTCCCCTCCAACGGGTCCAGCAATGCGGCAGCTGTGGTCTCCCAAGGAGCCGATACATGTCCAATCTTCCTTAGTTGTGGTCTCGATTACTCATCAAGGTCACTGAAGTCTTCAAAAGTTAGTAACTTTGAATTTAGAAAATGAACATTTGGCAGTGAACAGTCAAAGGACGAGTCGCTGCAACCCAGAGGAGCCACTCAAAGGTCGTAGAATCGGGCCACGGAACATTTCAGCGCGATCGCTCCGTAAACACGAGAAAACGCATTTCATAAACATTGGAGCGGCGTGTCTTCAGTCTGTTAAATTATTTAGATGTCGGGCCAATGTTTACCACTCTGCATCATTACAGTAATTGCCTCGGAGTCACGAACGTGGCGATCGCGTCGAACCGAATACTTTGTGAGCTTTTAGACGAAAATGAAATTCACTTGCCTTCAAAGAGGGTCTCATCATCAAAGACGCTGTGCATGGAAGGGGAGATGAGCGTCTTGATTAAAAATGTAAGGGTCAGTGTTTGTTTCTTCCTCTGAAGTGCGGCTCAGCGTGAAAAAGAAATGATGGGTGTTAATTCTGCCGCCATGACGCTCTTCAGACTCTCTCTCGAATCTCCTGATTGTCGATGTGGAGAATACAGGCATTAACATTTGGGCCTTTGAGCCTTGAAAATGACTGATTTATGAAAGGATCAACAAAGTGTTGAAGACCGCGTGAAAAGAAACCCAAAAACTGAGTTAAGGTTACCGAGTCTTTTTCACTCAAGTTGTTTAAGCAATGGAACCACTCGCTTTATCTCTTCTACTGAATGCAGGAAGGAAACAGTGCAGAACCACATTGGATGGACAGATACTTTGTTGATTTAAGGATCTCGTGTCTCCACTTTCGCTTCTTGGAAACTGCTCCGCAGCACTTTCCGAGATTTCTGTATGAAGAATCGGTTTCATGGAGACAGTTCATTAAAACCCACAAACGTGGACCTGGTGCTGACACTGTGGAGGAAGAGTCGGGGGAATCCTCGTGTTCACTGCCGTTCACCCCCCCTGTGCAGAATAATGTCAGAACGATCCATCCAAAAGAAGGTTTTTCACTCAATAGGTGAAAAAAACTAGATGAAAGATCATCGCCAAAAATGTTCTAATTCATTCTGTTCTATATCATGACTATATATTCTGCCATTTTAATCGGTCCAATAGTTAAATACATACAGATATCTAAAACTTAACTTTTTGACAGAGCTCGATGGAAAATTGAATCCTGGTTTTGATCATTCTAAGTGTATTTAATGTAAATTTTGTCTTAGTGATGCTTGGATATAAGAAACATGTGATGAGTCGTTTTTTACACAAAGACCATCACAGCTTGTCACCGTCAGGGTCGGAAATCTTAAGAAACTAGCAAGAAGTTGAACGATTAGTACAACAACCAACCTAAAAAAAAAACTCACAATCAGAACCGCTTTAACAGCATCTGGGTCTAAAGGGCAGTGGCACATTTGGCAAATGAGTCAAAGCTTTCATTTAAACCTGAATCTGACGATCGGACGGCTTACGACAGACGTTCACCAGCCGCAGATTTTTTTATTTGAGCATTTGAGTTATTGATTGCTTTCTGGATGTAAAGATAACTGCAACAAAAACAAAAAAAATAACTGGCTTTAGCTTTAACATCTGGATCGTGAAGCAGGAAAAGGGGATTTCTTTTTATTCAGGCAAAGTAAAAAAGAAACTCCATAATTCCTCTATTCCATTACCTGAGATTGAGTGGGTGTATCCACTGTGGGGCAGGACAGTGCATGACCTTGATTTTTCAAAACCAAGAACTCAAAGAGTATTATTTGATCAATTCAACAATAGCGGACTTAAAATGTTGGGAATTGTTCAAATACATCTTGGTAAAAGCTTTTGAGATTTTTGAAAGAACAGAAAGGCTGAAACCATTATCATCCACAAAGACTTTCTGATGGAACAAGGTTTTTTTTAAACGCTGAAGAGGAAGATGATGAATTGTGGGTCTTCTTTTCAACGCTTAATGATATCTGTGATATAGTTAAAGCACTTTAATATGCGTATGTGGTGCTGTTTGTACTGAGGAAAAAAAAAAGATAATGTACAAAAATGCAAATGTCTCTTTTGCATTTGAGGGAATTTTCGAGGGAAAGTGGAACATTTTCATGATTCTTTACATCAAACCACTTCAGTTATCCTCCTAAAAACGTATTTGTCCTTCACGGCGCAGCACTTGCAGCACAAAACGCCGCGTCGTCTTTCTCCTCCCCGGCTCCTTCCTGTCTTTCAGAAGTTTTTGAAAAGAGAAAATTCCCTTTTATTACAAGGCAAACAGTTGTTAGTGTCCTTTATCAGACAGCTCTTAGAGAAAAAGAGAGAGAGAGAGCCAGGCAGACATTTAACCTTTTTATATAGTCACACAATTGGGGTTCTCAAGGCTTTCATTCGTGAAGTTCCTGTTGAAAAATCAGGGAGCTCGGACTCATTACGTTTACCGTTACAGTATATTTATATTTCAGCTCCAATCAAAGCTAGCCAATATGCCATCCCTATGTACTTTCTCCTCTGAGCCCCTGCCTCCCCACTATAATTTCCACCGACATTTTGTGTGCAAATGCAGTAATAGACACATTTATCACATCAAAAGGGATTCAATTTTCTTTTCAATCATCCACCGGTATGAATAGCACCACATCCTCTGCGGCCAACAATGAGGGGCCATTACCGAGAGCCAAAGGATGGCTTCGCCTTCGCTACGCATTCGTGGGGGGGGGGGGGGGGGGCGAAGTGTGTCAAACTGTTTGCCGACGTTTGTTCTAGGGAAATGGAGGCAGCTTTCAGACAGGTTAGTACCCAATTTTATTGTCAGACAAATGTCATTTTTTTTGTTTGGGGGGGGGGGGGGGGGCTGTAATCATTGGGCTCAGACGCCGGTGTTCCTCGACAGTAAAGCCTGCAGTCGGTCCATTTAATACTCTAATGCTCATGTCAGTAACAGATCTCCAAGTCCAGACATGACACCGGCTGCCTCCTCGGGACGCCAAGGGGGCGACACCCGGGAGACTCAGGCCCCCGTTGATTCCCCGAGGCGTTGTTGATTTACACGGAGAAGGGGGGGGGGGGGGGGGGAGATTTGCCCGCAGTTATTCATACCATCGTAGAGACGGGAGACGTGGAGTCATCCGTACCGACCTATGAGCCGGACCTTACTGTACGCCGTTTAACGGCTGTTAACAGGGCTGCAAAGCTGTTTAATACTATAGTCCCCCCCCCCCCCCCCCATTCTGCCAAGAAGGAATAATTGCCCAAACGCAACATACTTTGTTATACCAATGCATGTTATTAATTCTGAATATATTCATGAACCTAGTCCTTCAGAGGATTATAAAGTCCGGGACATATTAGTTACACGATTAATCAAGTATCTAATATGAGGCATAACAGATATTTACATTTGTTACAATTTGTTACAATTTGTTCTTTACATTTTTGTCGTGTTTTGTATTTTGTCTCATTTATTCGGGTGTTCCTCGGAATTTCTTTAACAAACACAATTTGGCCTTACCTGCTATTAAGAGTTAACTTTGAAATGATACGAGCATTGTGGTGAGAGTCATATATTAGGAGGGTCGTACAATACTATTTATGCCTTTTTTTAAATACAATTTTGGCTGTTTATTCTTTGCTTTCACTGATTGCTTAAAATATTTTCTTGGGGTTGGTGGGCGAATGGAAAAGAAGATGATTCCGATGACCCAATGAACACTGTTAATTTACTGTGTTTTGTGCATTTCAGCCACACCGAGCAGAAACAAAAGCCCCGGCTCCTCAGCACAAAGCTTCCATACATTCCCGGATTCTCCCGACGAGTTAAAGTAACAAACCTTTTCCAAAGCATTACCCTTGTTGACTTAATTCCATCCAATAAAGCCCTCAGGGATCAGGCCGCTGCTTGTGTCGGCACCGACGCGCTTCTCGGAGTTGGAAAAAGAAAAACGTTTCCCTGTCATCTGCTGCCACGGCCGCCTCGCTGCCAGAACACCCGAGCCGGCGGCTCCATGAGGTCATCCCTCCCCCCCCACCCCGCTGCCCCGGACGGGCCGCCTCCATCCCATATCGTTGGCAGCAACGCCGTGTCCAACAATGCTGTCTTGTCTCCTGCCGGTGACGGGGGGGGGGGGGGGGGTCTGCTCGTAAAAAAGCTAAACCGCTCTCAGTTTATACTCTTTGAGGTCCCACAGGGAGCCTGTGCCCGCGATGGCGTTTGCGCGGATTGGTGCGGACGGGGGGGGGTTTACGGAGCGTGGCGGTAACGCTGAAGCCATCTTCAAGTGAAGAATGAGCCACAAAACCACGTCAGCTCTCGAGACGGAGGTGGCCCATTAGATGTTATGTTAGGTGGAGTGTGTTCTAGTCGTGTTCTGGAATTAACTATCAATCTACGTAAAAAACAAACAAGAATTGTCTCGTTAATGAATAATGCAGATTAAAGATGCCAGTGCTGGGATTTATTTGAATGGATAATATATTTCACGGGCTCAATTAAATTACAGTAAAACTCTGTAAAAAAAAAACTGTTGCATGGGCCTGTGCCTCTCACCTTGGTTTTGGGAGAGAGCTCCCGTCATTCCATCTTAGAAGAAAAGAGACTGCTCCCAATTACAGCACGTTAATTACATATTCACTTTCATGTGCTGGAACATCACACAGATCTGCCCTCAATGCTGCTGCTGGGTTTCTTCGGATAGGGAGGGGGGGGGGGGGGGGGGGGGGCGCTGTACTGTATTTCAAAAAACATCTGTCAAGTGCCCCGTCTTGTTAATATCTACACGTCCTCACCTGCTGCTCTCGAGGTAAAATACCTCGAGAAGGGGGGGATTTGCAGGAATTATGATTGACAGAACAAGTGTAGTTTAGTATGATTGCGTTAAGCATTTACCCGCGACATCCTTTAGGAAAACACACACACACACACTCCCCCCTCATAAGGGCATTCTCTTTATTTTGTCTTCATGTAGAGGACGGACCAACGCTCCTCTCGGCAGCTGTTGTAATTCTCCCCCCGTCAGAGGACATTTGAGCAGTAGGTGGAGGGTTTCTTTGACAAGCCCGCTGCCCTCTCTTCATCCATCTTGAAATGCAGTTATATATTCATGTAGCCTTGAATCTCTCCCCGAACCGTCACCAAATCACTTTTCTGGAAGATAATCATCTTCTCTGCTAACAACAAATTCAATGCGGTAGCATTTCCTTCACTTGAAAAGTTAATTATCCCACAAAAAAATGTAAAACGAACCATAACTACGTATTCCATGTTTCATCTCTACGAGAGCTTTTAAATACGCCACCCTGGATGCTATGGGTATGAATGGGTTGAAATAGACATGTGTGGATAAATAATAAATTCCTGAGGTATCAGACACTTGTCGTGACATCGTGGGCAACACGGCTCTTCTCCTCATGTAAAAATACCTCTTGTATTAAGACAAGCTCACAGTCAAGAGACAACCGTTTCACTTACTTACTGCTCCTGCATTTGTTTCATTGCCATCTTAATACAAGAGCCTCTTAAAAAGTAGAAACTCATGAAGCCTTTTACCAAGTGTTGGTGAGGTCCATGAAAAACATTCAAAGGCTAAAAAACGTAAAATACTCAAATTGTGAAAAGGAAAAACAAGAAAAAAGCCGCTATGACACTGAAATAACATATGGGCAAAATGTCTCTGCGTCCAGCGCAGTTCTGGAGAGGACATTCCACAACATGTCACTCAAAATATAAACACCCCAAAGACCCCAAAAACACTGCCAATCTCATGCCGTGTCAAACATACTGAGGCCTGTCAGACACACGAACCCTGACGGCCTCAGAGTCTCTGGCCGTTACGCGATATCCTCCGTCATAACACATGTGGACACACACACAGAGTGTGTGGACACACGCACAGTGTGTGTGGACACACTGTGCTGTGTGGACACACAGCACACGTGGCCCGGCGGTTTGCTGCGGAGAAAACAAATACAATCGTGCAGCCTGGTTCACTGTAGGAGGAAGGAAAGTCTCCCCACGAGTCCTCCGACAAGGTGGATGGAGGGAAGAGTGTGTGTGTGTGTGTGTGTGTGTGTGTTGGGCGGGGGTTTTCACTGGGGGACCTAAATGTTCACGGCATGCTGCGGTGACCTGTTAATGGCGGAGGAGGGGCTGGTGGGGGGGGGCTGAGTGGACCATAAGGGAAAGTGTGTGTGTGTGTGTGTGTGTGTGTGTGTGTGTGTTGTGGGCCTCTGGAGGATTATGAACAGGGATGAATGAGGCTGGTCTGCGCAAAACTGATGTTTTTTAAAAGAGAAACTGGAAAACAGTTGTTTAAATTGAGGTAGCACACAGTGTGAGTGTGTGTGCGTGTGTTCCTCTTGTACATCTATCTTTGTGGGGACCCTTCAAGCGTGGGGACATTTATGTCAGACCTCACTTTGGGCGCCTTTTAAGGTTCAGAGTTGGTTTAAAGGTGCAGGTGTGAATTAGCTTTAGGTTTTTTTTTTTGTTGAGGTCAGAACCTAATGATGTTGGAGATTGGGACACAGAGCAATGGACTGATGTGACCGTCCCCACAAAGACAGCAGCAGAAGGTTGTGTGAGTGTTTCTCAGAAAGAAAGAGTGTGTGGTTGTCTTAATGTGCTGTGAATACAGAGCCAATGTAAGAGAGTCTTTAGAGGTGCAGACATTTTGGCTGGGCTTTATTTCTTCAAAGTGATGTTCGAGGGTTAAATCTTGTATTTATTTAGGTATGTATTTACTTGTGATGTATTTATCATTTCATTAAGCCTTTTGATACTTATTGTTTTTTACATTACCTTCAAATGGTATATTTTTCTGTTTCAGGCACATTGAAGGATTAAAAAAAACACATTATTAAAGATTAAGATCAATGAAAGAAAATGAATGGCATAATTTCAATTCACGCTTTGGATAAGAAAGTATTACGGTTCTGAATTCTGGATTGGATTTAATCAGTGACGGTCCGTAACAAACACGTAGCTTCATATGTGATCTTCATGGCAGTTTTTTCTGCTGGATTTGCCCTCGTCTCTCTCTTCATCTCCATCTGTTTCACTCACACTAACATCCAAAATACAGACTTGATAAAAACACCCTTTGACACTAACAAGACTGTAGCTGCCCTCATTTTAATTACCACATTTATATTTATTCATTCTTTTCTCCACGAGCATCTTTCTCTCACTTCCAACGTACACCGCGTCCTGGAGTTATTTTAGTGAAAGAAATTATATTTAAAACGTTAATGTTCTGTCACTGAAAACCATTTTTGTCTTTGACTCTGCGGCCAGAAAAATAAATTGCAGCCCTGAATATGCGAAGCATTTTATCAAGGCTGCACGCCTTGGGACAAAAAGGAGCCGTTTGAGCCTCGGCACGCTGCGTTTATTTGAGAGTCACTTCCGACCCTCACAGAGGGACCCCCTGCTGTCCTGCCCGGCAACCACAAAGTAAGGTGCACTCAGGCAACAATGGAACAAATTCATGCCGCTCCACGAGGAATTCTGCTGAACACAAAGAAAAAGTAGGTTTTGTTTTATCTTGAAAGTCTATTAAAGTCAGGTTTATTGTATGCACATAACTAATAAAGCCTAATACATTCTGATCCTGAGATGACGCCAAAAAACACTCAGGATACTGTTCACTCAGTCCTTTTTTTTCTCTTTACATCAGGAAAGCACACGTTTTTGTCATCGATGCGATACAATATGTAAATGTCTGATTTAAATTGCAATTCTCCTACACAATATTCTATTCATGTGTTACGAAGGTCCGTTCTGCTTTTATTTTGAAAAGCGCCGTTTTCTTCTTGTGTGTTTTTGTGACGCTAACTTCCTGCTACTTACCATTTGCAACGTGGAAGTCACGCATCGTCGAAGCAAGGGTAAAACTTATAAACTTATTAGTTATGTATTGTGTTAAATACATTCGAATGATGTAAAGAGAGTTTAAATCATAATTTATTTCATTATTTTGCATTGTTCGTACCTGTCATTTCAAAAAGCTCCTAATTATGAGGGTGTGCCGAGATGCTAGCTGGTGGAGGAAATTCTTTTGATTAGCGCCCTTGGAGAGCGGATTGAGGTATGAAGGATGCATGTGATGTTTTATTTGTCAGTGTTTTAAACACATTTCATTTCACTTTAGCTAGTATTTCAAATAATTTGCATTGAGTGTAAACATTATTTTGTATAACTTAATTGTTGAAACTACATAGAAGCATTGTGTCTTTCTTCTGTTTCATTCTGTAGTTTTCACGGTGTTCATGGTGTTCAAGATGTTTACGACGTCATGGTGCTTATGGCGCTCGTCGAGAGAAACAAAATAAATCAACACCCGTTTGAAACTCTCTGCGTCTTGATCAAACAACCCGAGGGGCCGCTACACAATAAAAGTACAAATAAGTAAAGGCAGCCAACATACAAAAGCTCCTCATCAAAAAGGTCACAGCACATTTAGTATGTTTTTAAGCTGTAAACCATATCATATATCAACCAAATATCAATGCTGCTGTTAACATTGACATCTCTTTTCAAATGTAAATAAATCAGCATTTCATGTTTAAAATTGGCTCAAAACGCCATCTACTGTTTCAAATCAGCCTGAACCTTCAGGGCCAGTTCTGGGACTGATTTATACGTCATGAAATGAAATAATGTTAGCTCCCACTTATTGGTACATTTTCCTTCATGTGAAATTAACTCAATAACAACATCTTCTTTGGCCAGTAGTGATTTCTTTATATTGCATGTCGATTATTTATTATTTATTTCCACACCCAGTAGAATAAAGTCATGCTTTATTCAGAACAGTGTTTAAGACTTTATAAAGCAGCCAGCTTAAGATGAAGCCATGTGATCACTACAGCACCAGTGTTTGGAATCAGACTTTTAGTCCTCACGGACAAAAGTTATGAACACAAAATGCTTTTATGAATTTATACTAAATTTTAGTGGTTATATTTCAGCAATTCAAATCCCCACTGGGCCCTGTAATGGGAGGCCAGCTGTGCACTGGACTAGAGACATTAGTAAACAGGAATATTACCCCCTTAATTGGCTGTCCAATTTACTTCGCACTTAATTAAACTGTGAGGTCCATATGAGCTGCAGCAGGATCCTAAAACTTTAAATTCTTTCGTTTTACATTCGCACAGCACAAAGCTGACAGAACGTCAAGTGAATTTTATAGAGAACACGACGTAAATGATCACCTCTTTTTAACAAAACAGCTACGCATGTCAAATTCAAAGGCCAGGAATATGTGGGCCATTGTCCGTGAGTAAAATATTGTGCATGAAGTGCAACTGTCTTCCTGTTGTTGTTAACAAGCTGCAAACCAAGAAGCACACACAGTGGTTGAGTTTCTTTATAGCCTAAAATTGGCATTCCACCTCTCGGGGTGTTTTTCTTATCACACTGAAAAGATGGTGGAGAACGTGTAAGTATAATAAAAATAGTGTTAGCCACGGAGCCTGTTTCCTACAATAACCCAAACTCCAATAGAATTTCCCCATTAGCTTTTCAAGGATTGGCTCACAAAACTACATCAGAGTGATTTCTTGACTCATCACGTCAAAAATACAACCAACAATAACCGTTTAACTTAAAACCTTCCTAATACACCGTAGCAAGATTTCAACTACTTCAAGTTGCTGTTGATGCTCATTGTTGATTAAGTATTCCAGGATCCTCTGATGTTCATGTATGTACAAGATTTGTGGCACCTTTAAATATGGGACAACTTGTATGACTTTTCATTCAAACTCCACTTTATTTTGTCTTAATTTGTTTGATTTTTGCAAAAAGTTAAGTATAACGTATCAACTTCCGAAAAGCAGTTTCAAAGATGAATTTTTCATCTGATTTCGGGTCCTCTCAAAGAAAAACTGCTCTGTGGCAAAAGCAAAAGATGTGACCCATAAAACATTCAGACCTCCAGGGAGTCACAGAGATGCATTAGACTACAATGAGAGGCTCTGTGAAGACGACGTGAACACGAGTTTGGAGGGCAGCTCTGCCCCTTTCATCGTAACCTTAGTTATTGTTATCGGTTCGCTGACTCCTGTTTCGGGGGGGGGGGGAGAAGCCTTGTTGAAACGACGATTGGATGAAACATTCCGATCACCTTGAAAACTCCTAAAAAGCAACAAGGACGGCAGCACAGAGGGCCGCGGAGATCGCGGAGAAAAAAAAGGAAAGTTTAAGCGCTTAGAAAACCGAGAAAGAAAAAGTGAAAAAACACCCAGAGCCGCGACGCTCCGGCATCAACGGTCACGGCCGAACCAAAACAGTATCAAAGGAACCCGTGTTCTTCAGGCCGCCTGTTTAGTTCCCCTCCGCGTCGATGCATGATTCATCGGGCCTCACCCGGGCGAAAAGGCGGGAGCATATTCTATCACAAAGGCCTGTGAACACGCTCCCATGCGGACGCCGGACAACACACGGAGCGGCTCGATTGTCTCAGCCGCGGATCGGAGCGTAACGAGTCCGGGCTCCAAGTGCCCCGAGGTTAAAAAGAAGATACAGAGAGAGAGAGAGAGAGAGAGAGAGAGAGAGAGAGAAGACCCTCAATTGTCTCTCCGAGGAGAAGGAAGCCAGAGGGGGGGAAACCTATCAAAGCAGCGACAATGTAAAAAAAAAAAGGACGGATAAGCCCTGCCATATTTCTTTGTAATCACTTTTTGCGTCGTGTCGCAATAGCTGAAGAAGTTGGGCTCGTGAATCCTCTTCAAATCCTTTGTGATCAAGTGAATAAATGAATGAAAATATGATCGTTTGTACGTGAAGAATCTACACTCTCCCAACCAGACCCACTACTTTTGGAAAGTTGGAGGCTTAGCAAATGTCTTATGTCTTTTTTTGGGGGGGAAAGAGACCTCTCCTCGGCCTCTTTCTTTCTGTCTCGTCTTTGTGCAGCGGACGGAACGCGAGAGCTCAGTTCCTCTGGGACGGCTGCAGGTGGAGCAGTGTGGACTAGCGAGGTGGAGATGTTAGGTCCCGCGTGTGGACGCTTTGAATGCGCTGTGCTGGACGGGTGGAGCAGCAGTGTCCCGCGCCGAGTCAATAAATGTGAAAGTCTCCAGTACGCCAACAAGGCTACGTTGTCAAATTCATTTGTTCTTCGTATCTGAGAATCAAGGAGATTTTTTTTCTTCATTTCAGGCCCTTTTTAGGGCGAGTTCAATGGTGTTAACCTTATTCATGGAAAATAGCTTTTATCACCTGGTGACTTTGAGGGCTGAGTGTTGGTCGTCCTGGCAGGTTTCAGAGGTGATGGATGTGTTGTGTGCTGCTGTTTGAGCTTTGATTTGCGTAGAACTTTGTGACAGAGCTTCAAGGACGACACGTATTTAAGAATGAAAATGAAAGGACACGCCACAATTGATGATTGCCTTTATTCCATGCATGGCATACAATAATGGTAACCCTTAAATTAAAGCATTTGTATTTTCAAATTCTAGGCAGTTTTTATAGATTCATTTTCCAGTGGCAAATATAACATTTGACAATTGTGGCAAGAGAACAAAAACGTGGCCCACAATGTGTTTTATTAAACATTTAACTGTTCTGTAAAGTAGATCCTGTTGCCACACATACATTTTAAATTCTACTAGTGGCCTTTCTATTAAAGGACAAAAACGACAAACTGAAAAGAGGAGATATGACACTGTAATAATTTAGTTGCAAATGGTCCAAATAAAGTGTTAGTTGAAAACATAAAAATGCAACGCTTCTTTAAACAGACCAAAAATGAAATATAAACTTCCAACCACACGTCTTTGTACTAAAAAACACAAATGCTTCAGTCTCCTCAAAGTTCTCAGATAGATAACACATGCCATAAACAGGTTATTTTTTAATTCCCATAAAGTACCACCCACCTGTACATATTGATGGTAGAATTACCGATATGAAATAGTGGAATACAAAACTCAAAGGACCCATTTCTTTATGCCACTGTACACATTCATTGCATTTTCTGAGGTCCTTGTGAGGCACTAGAGGCAACACACACATTTAGATGTCTTTTGCATCCATCTAAACTGACAGTTGGCCCAAATTCTTTGTGTCCAGCGTGACACTTGGACACATGAAGAGCCAAACGGAACCCCCCCCCCCCCCCCCCCCCCAGCCATGAAGCGAAATGCAGCGCTCTGGAGTACTTGTGCACGACGTCGATCCGTCATACGAAGCTCTCCTCCATGTTGGAGCACAGCAGGAAGGAGTCGACCAGCCGCGGTTTGATGAGCTGCTGGTGGTCGGCCGCCTCAATGCTGTCCGGACACCCGGCTGCCAGCCTCCTCAAGGCGGCCTGGACACACACACACATCAGTATGCATGTGCACCAACACCCAAAAAACACATACATGCATCATCATGCTGTAGGCCTGCATGTAAACACACACACACACACACACGTGGTATGTGGTTGCAAACCATGGATGGAGTTGAAATGTTTTTCTTTATTGGCCTGTGAAACACGCGTGAGTTACATTAACGGCACAAAGGTCACAAAGGAGCTGAGCTGAGCTGTCCTTTGAACTACCGACGCCGTACGTGACCCTTGGCTAAAAGGATGAAATAGAATCACATGCATTTGAACAGACACGCAGGGTGGGTTCAGGGGAGAGGACGGCATTTCTCAGGCCAATTAAAGCTTCGGATCCGGCCGTAAGATCTCAATGATTATCATCAGAATGAGAAAATGATGCGGCGCGAGCAGGACTATTATTCATGATATGTACATATTAAAACATACTGCGTTTGAGGTGATGTGTACTGGTCAGCTAAACATGGCTTACAGATACTGAAGTTGTAATATATGCTTACATTTCTTAGTGTTTGCCCTGTGGATGTAATTAAATTCAACAGTCATTTGACGTTAAACATGCAGGCCGGCGGAAAAACGCCTGTTTGTACTTTTTACTACACTATTAAGGGCCAATGTGTATGTAATTTTAGGGCATCCACGGCACAAAGGGCATGAAATAATCCTCACTCTGTGAAATTAAGAACTGCTGCGCTTTAGTGAGCCTAGAATTAGTCTTTGAACTGTAATGTTTGAGCCTTCGAAATAAAATCTTTAATTCAGCAGGGAAAGCTCACTTTGGGTTGTGTGTCCCTAAAGTCTGTAATGTTCAAAAGTCGTATTTTAAACCATAATCAGAGGCCATTGTTGCGTGTTAGGTAATAGTGTCATATTTTAAAGTGTGAGGAGATATTCTATCTAATCATTAGACCTTCTCAGTGTAGGCAGGGGGGGGGGGGGGGATGTTTGAATTGCATATTTGTCTCCCAGACTATCGGGTAAGGGTAAGCATGACACACACACTCACACGAGGACACACACACTTTAAACCTACCAGGCAAGCGACCAGCACCGAGTCGCTGTTGTTTCTCTCGGTCGGGGAGCGACACAGTTCAATGAGGAAAGGAACCGCTGGGGAGGGAAGACACAGTTTACAAGCTTCGTCAGACACCGCTACGAACACGCGTACAAACGCAGCACATGTGTCGCGGACACATCGTGGACCCCGTTAAGTGCCAGCGTTTTACCCACCTCCAAGTGTGCTTTATATTCATTTAAACATAATGAAATCATCTATACATGGACATGTGGTTTTCATGAAGCTGCTTCCCACGAGACGTGAACCAAAGATCCGAGAGGATCGACGGCTCTTAAAAGGGTTCAACGCGTAGAAATGCCGCGCTACCATTGAGCCGGATGGCTGCTCGGGCCACGTCGGGGTCTCTGCTCAGGCGGGCCAAGGTGACGGCAGCTTTCTGCTGGACGCGCTCACAGGCGGCGCCCTCCGACGGGCTCGGGGAGGTCGGCTTCTCCCCCAGCAGCAGCAGCAGGCGCTCGATCCCTGAACGGGACCAAATGTCAAGTGGAGAGTCGCCAGGAAGGAGGGTGAGAATAAACAGGGGACATCTTCTAAGTTCATTGTGCACATTGTAAAAGTATTTGTACTTTTGGATATTCACTCCGTGATTGCATCTCATGAATATGATTTATTTGGAAATGACTGAGGGACATAGATTGTGAATAATTATTACTGATGGTTCCACACTGGAATCACATGAATCAATTCATTTTACAACACATATAAAATATAAAACAGGTTGAAAAGGATTGACTTTCAAGAACAAAATAAATGATGCAATTATTGAATAATAAACCGTATTTTAAAAAGCTTTACTGTTAAAATATTTAGAAGTTGATGTTTCATTTAAGCTGCAGCACTCTTCTTCTTCTGAAATTCTATCTGTTGCTGCCATCTTGAGGATTAAACAAGAACTACAACAATTCAAGGTGTCTAGTAATGCTGGTGTGTCGGTCTCACACACACACACACACACACACATACGTGTAAGCTGTGACATGTTTACCTTGGTCCTGCATGACTTCAGGGGCACACTGCTCTAAAACGGAAAGGTTTGCCAAGATTGTCACCACCTGAAAAACAAAAAAAAACAAATAATTAAGTCAGTTTTCTCTGACATATCGGCACCAGGAGCGTGAAAAGATTCAATCAGTCGTAACAGGATATCTAGAGTGCACCTGGTCTTTGGAGTAGGGCGTGTCCACTCTCTGGCGGTCTCTGCAGGCCTGCAGCAGGATGCGGATGGCGTTGAGCTGCAGGAGGATCTCACAGGCCATGCTGTCGAAGAAGGTGATGTTGGCCAAAGCCGCGGACGCCAGGAGGAACACCTCCCCACAGGAGGCGCTCTCGCATAGATCTGAGAGAACAAGACGTTCAGAGGAAGATGTTTCCAGCCTCAAACCCCCCTGTCGGTTATTTTTGTTTTTAGGCCTAAAAACAGATGCATTCTGGGTGAGGGCCCCGCACGAGGCGGGTCAAACGTCTGGTGCACTCACTGATGAGCGCGGTGACGATGTCGTGCATGCTCTCCAGGAAGCTGGCCAGGTGCTGAGTGGACGTGTGATGAGGCGAGGTGACCTGAGCCACCACCGCCGCCGCCTCGGCCCGGGCCGCCTCCACGCTGCCCTCGTCCGTCAGGATGTCGGCCAGGCACAGGATCCCGTCCACCTGCACGTCCGCACGCATGCAGATCAACCCCTGACCAACTGTCCTCGGTGTCAAAGCAGGACACCGAGTAGATTTGCAATTAACGTACCATCATATCTCAAATATGTATGTTTCTGTGCATGCTTTCTTTGACATGAGACAGGTGTTAAGCTTTGGTAAAACCCCACATGGACCCTGTTTAACATTATTAGTATGATGCGATCTGCATCTCTGCCCTCATCGCATCAAGGACCAGACTGGAAACCGCTTTTTGGTTATTTTACATCCGTTCTTCATTGTTAAAATACAAACCATGAGTATGGTTATTTATTCAAATATTCAATAGTAGGTGAAGTCTGTTTGTGTTGACAGCTCTTGTGGAACAATGTAATCGTAGAGCAGATGTGTATCCACTTGGGGGGAGTATTACACAGTTGAAACCGCTGTGGTTCTTATCAAAGTGTCTGAGTAAATCATTCATACTATTAAGTCACACTTTACAGATTCATGACCTGGAGGACGCTAGTTACCAAGGTGGCAATTAAAAAGTGTCTCCTGGAGACGTACCCCTCATCGGGAACATGTTCTGTGTTCTCTATTGGTCACTTTCCAGTCACGGTCATTATTTCCACCGTCGTGTGTGGAGTTCGGAGCATCCAGAGTGAGGCGGGCCGTCACGCCTGTCACTCTGACGAGCATCACAGCGCGCGGCTTCTCAGGGCCATTCCCTATTTTCGTCTCTGTGGACGTCAGCAGCGGTGTGACAACGCGACCCACTGACGTGGAACGATCCACTCCCCAAACCCCCCCCCCCCCCCCCCCCATTCTTCCTAAAATAGGATGTTCCCTAACTTCACATTTGCTTCATCCGATCCTGTGGAAAGTGAGAATGAGTTGAGTGATGAAGATCTGTTAACTGGTGGTTCTAATATGTAATAAAATGTGTTTTATTGTGCATTAAAATACAAAAGTCTGAGTGGAACTTTATATACTTCTATATAAGACATTATAAATGCAACAAGTGGAAACTGACTGAAATAAAAAAAAGTGACGCATTGGACAACTTTGGCCCTGCCCCCTAAATGTAGACCACGCCCACTTTGACACGCATCATTGGTCTCAAAAGGCTATTTGTGCTCATTTGAGTGAATGCATGTGCATGTTGGTGCTTGTGCGTTGCATATTCACGTCTGTCATATTTATATTAAACTATAACTATCCACTACACAATATCGCTAAGCAAAAATGTGTAGGTCTGAAAAGTCCAATTGTGTAGAAGTCCATGAGAAAATGACTGCTTACTTGATTTAAACATTTTAAACATGAGTTTATGATCTAAATCGCTGGTTTGAGCATCATGATGGGGATTGACTAAATGAGGATCCAATTCAGAGTGAATAACAAATGAGCATAGGGTGCTTTAAGGCTGGTCTGACTTGTGATTGGAAAGCTGTTCTCACTGCTTTCCTCTACTTTGAACTCTCTTACAGTGTTTCCTCAGTTCATGAAAGTCGATCAAAAAGCCAAACTCAAAGCTTCAGTCCGGAAACCGACCAGGTCCACCTCCCGCAAACAGTCAGCGGAACCCCGTCCGCTCCCCCCGTGCCGCGATGACATAACGCTCCAGTGGGGGAGGAAAACTAAGGCGGTAAATAGAAGATCCAGCGACGAGCAGATCGGCCCCTTCGCTCGGTCGCCCTCCATCGATGACAGGTGGGCTTCCGGTGCCCGAGCGCCTGCCGCTGATGATGGCGACTCGCCTGACAGCTTCTCTCCCGGGGAGGAGGCGGCTAATCTGGGCCCGACTCTCGGCTCCCCCCCCCCCCCCTCCCCCCCAGTTAAAATAGTTTTCTTTTCACGCTCGGGTGACTCACGGCGTCCCAGCTGCCGCACGCGGGCGCCGCTGTGGCATCATTATCAGCCGGAATCAGGTCATATTTGTCTTTCCACACGCGATGGATTGACACAGGTGCGTCTGTTGTTTATTCTGGCTGAATTCTCCAAAGGGAACAAACGGGGGAACGAGAGAGAGAGAGAGAGAGAGAGAGAGAGAGAGAGAGAGAAAGGATGCGTCGCTGGCTTCCTCTCTAGCTGCCTCGCCTCCTTTCCTTCACACACATGCAGGTCCGAATGTCTGACCGACCGAGGGCCCAGCGGAGACGGCGAGAGTTGAAGCTGAACTCACGAAAACGTGATCTAGTAAATAGCTTGAAAAACCTCGAAAAGAAACAATGCAGGTGTATAATTAACAACACACAGTCGGGCATGTGTCAATGGAGGCCTCTTAAACAATGTAACATTAATACTATCAATGGATGAACAAAGGCCTTTTCTCCCCACCACCCTCCTCCTCCTCCTCCTCCTCCTCCTCCTGCTTCTGCTATCGTTGGCATTTCATTCACCTGTGAAAATAAACTAGGCGTCCCAGTCATAACAGGGAGAGCCTGGCGGCGTGTGTGCAGCGGTCAGGAGCACACGGCGCTGCAGGGAGGAGGGAGAACGACCTCTGAGCCACGAGGTCAGCTGATCAGCGTAAACACAGCCTGGGGGTACTTGAGGTTGATGTCATCTCACTTTCCCCCCGATTCCAAGGCAGGGAAATCTGGATCAGTGCTCATGTAGTATTCCAATTGGTTTCTTACATTTGGGCCTAAAATGTTTCTGAATATTTGCTCTCTGCGTATTTAGTAATTAAATAAACGATCGGACGTCTTTATCGAGTCCTTGACCCTCGCCCATCGTGGGTTTTTTTAGGTTTTTTTTTCCTTCCTACTTTTATCCCAACGTTCCAGCGAGGTTTACCTTGTCCAGTTGGTTGATTCCCTCCTCCACGCAGCAGATGGAGGCCACGGTTCTCAGGGCGTGAGCGTAGAGGTCTCTGAAGCGGTCCTGCCTGCAGATCTTGAACAGGACGACCACAGCTCCTTCCTGTGGAGGAAGGAAGTGGGATTAGGATCATCTGATGCTGGATGGTTGGATGACCTCCACAGTGAAACCTCGTCACCTGGGTCCTGTTCATCCGAGTGTGACTAATACATCAGAAAACGTTTCTATGTTCAGACCTCAAAGGCATTTTGGGTGCAAAAATAAAAAGGTCTGGGCCGTCGCTTGAGACGTTTTTCTATTAAAGGGAAAACAACCCTGAACCAAGTGCTGCTGTTAACTAAACCCAAACCACAGTCTGGCGCCGCGGGCCGGGGCTTTCTTTTTTCAGAGTCAAACCTCCCTGTGGTCCCTAAATTTAAGACTTCATTCAGTCCTTTGAGGCGGCCTCTGAAAAACAACCAGGCCACAGTTCAACCTTTCTTTCCCCTCCTCGAGGCTTGTGTTTGGTGTTTGGTGGCGAGTGGACACGGCCTTTGTTCTCGCGTACCTTCTCATGAGCTGAAGTGGCACCAACAGGTTTCTCAGTTTGGGAAAACTCAAATTCTTCAGTAAGAGTTTTGAGGTCACTCAAATCACTGTGCTTCAAAGGCAATGGATGATTTGGTCATTTGGTGGTACGAAGCGCGCCGGAGGTTTCTGTGGGAGCCAATCGGTCCGGCACGTCTCGGCCAATCAGAGCGCGCCGGGGAGTCGGTAAGGCCCGGAGCGGCCCGGTCGGAATTTACTCCAGGAACCTCTCGAAACGAGCTAGCGCTGTCCATCGTGTTCGGATAGAAACGGCCCAAATATACATATCCCAGGAATGGAGAACCCTGATAGCAGCTCGCTATAATAGCTGAGACCATTCTGCTGGGTTATTATGCGTGTTGTAAACAAACAAAAAAAGCTCCTGAATGGTGTCGCAAAGCGCCCCTGTGACGAAAAAATAAATAAAATCAAAACCCCACTTGCAGGTGTTGAATTCCTTGCCCGTACATAACTACCACCATTATCCTAACAAGGCCATTATGCTGGGCTGCCATGTGCCGCCGAGGCCTGGAGTGACCAATCATCATCCCGCCCCGGCAGCCTGAGCGCTTCCTCCCCCCTCCCCCCCCCCCCGTTCGCCGCCTGCGCAATATTGTTCCGCCATGACTGGGAGAAAGGTTTTAATGAAGCGATTGAAACTCTGTGAAATCGATCCGTGTTCCGGGTTGGCGGAGGAGAGGTTTTTGATCCCGTCGCCGTGACGCAGACGCCGCTTTTAGCCATCGGAGTGAGTCTGTGCAGAGAATCCTGATCCAGAGGTCTGATGCGCTTCGCAGCTTCGGGGCCTTTGGTTTTGAAAAGTCATATTTTGTGAGTTTTCAAAGTGAACGATGCCTCCTGCAGGTGTCCACGGCAAAGGTCCAGGGGGCGGATATAACCGCTCCAATAGGTGTCTGCACTGTTCATGTGTTATGGAGAGGGCGGGGCTTAAATGTGGGGGTGGGGCTATCAGTCTACGTAAGTTAATGTATTCAAGATCAAACAACTTCTTCTTTAACGGAGAAAGAAGCTTTTTTTGCTCAATTCCAGGTGCCTGACTTCCTGTAGGTGGCCTAATTTAAATTTTAGCTACGATTGCCTCAATGCTCACATGTAGACCAAAGTTTGATCCACTTTAAATCAGAAATGTTACCTCTAACTTGACTCCAGACCACTTATCTGTTGCTTCTTTTCCTTCCTCATCAAACAACTCGCAGCTCTATTGTCTTCACTTCAACGCACGCGTTTATCCTCACACACTTTTTTTTTTGTGGCACTTGCTGCTCTCACATCATCACGTGAAACGCCACTACTCGTCTAATAATGGCTCTCTATCCATCCGCTTGCATGTGGAGGTTGACGCGGCGTGTAATTTCCTTCCATCTCACGGTTCCCTGAACTCCGCTGTGTGCTCTGGACTGTTGGTGCTCGCTCAAACGACGCCTTCGGCTTCTCCAGGAGCTGCAGGAGGCTCACGTCTCTAATTTGCCGAACCAAAGGGGGTTGCGTGTCAAATTTCTCGCGAAGAGGGTGGCGGAGGAAGCTAAATGTTCTCAGATTATATTAAAAAGGACACTTGTAGATCTTGCCTCTGCCCTGTTGGGGGGGGGGGGGGGGAGGGGGGCAGGGCACGTTTACATCCGTATCCACGGTGACATTAAACAAACACGGACATTCCAGGTGGTGTTTGATTTGGGAGATTTATGAGCTCACATTTTTCTCTTCAGTCACGTTAAGAGTTTGCAATACCGGAATGTTTTCTTTTGGGGGGGGGGGGGGTAATCTTTTTAATTAGCTTGTTCTTACGGATTTCTACAATCCCCAGCGATGAACAAAGCTCTAAGTACCCATATCTTTTATTTGATAAACACTTAGTTGATTCATGTTTGACAATCCCCATTTTTCCCCTGAGGAGCTGCCTTCAGCCGTCTGGTGTCCATTATGCTGCTTAATGCATCTGCTGTGTACACAATGAATCATCTCTATTCAGCGTACCTCGCTGCTCTTCACACACACACACACACACATCTCACTACGTCTGACACTGGCAGAGATGGAAGAGGAGGAAAATATATCAGGCGTCCGGGGGCCAAACATTCAAACAGCTCATTGCATTTCTTTTTTTAAAACTATTCTCAGCGACATGATGTTAGAAGGGTGTGAAAGCTGTGACAGACCGACCGGTGCTGGTTGATTGACTCGGACGGCAGGCGGATGGTGCTTTGCATGCGTAGTCGTTAGCAGCCATCGGGGGGGGGGCAAGCGACGCTCCTACGCTGCGACTTAAGAGAGGCAAAGCAGCCCTGCATCTGTGCCCAATGCTCAACCCCTAATGGGAGCTGACAGTATTGATCCGACAATCTGGCAGCAAAGCAGGTGTGTGCGCGTTATCCTTTGTGTTTGAGCGCGTGCCCCCTGTTTGTGTGCAGGGAGGGGGGGGGGGGGCACCAGTCCTATCAAGAGCATCCTGGAAGCAGTCGGTTGACTAATGGCCAATTTAGACTCCCTGTCTGGTCTGTCCGGTCTTATCTGGCAGTGAAGTGGCTTCTGAGAGGCTCGCATGAAGAGATAGCTGCGGGCCCCGGACGATGAACACCGGCGAAAGGTGGAGCTGATCAGAGCGGGGGTGCGTCTGGAGGGAAGTCAGAGCTTGAGATGGGACTATCAAACGAAGCTAATCTAAAGTAGAGAACAGATCCTCCTCCGGGCCTGTGTGCTCCTTTGGTAATACCGACACATTATCATTACGTTCCCAATGAAACCAGCGGGGCTGGGGGCCCTTTGGCGTGGCCACGGTACCTTGGCGATGATGCTGCAGAGCTGAGGGCCGTCCTGGGTGAGGGACAGCAGGTTGCTGATGGCGCTGCCGATCGTGTGAACGCTGTCCGATGAGTCGATCTGTTTGATCAGGAGCTGCGAGCCACATCCAACATTGAGACGTCAAACCGCGTAACCCTCTGAACTTCAGTCAATGGCGAAAGCTACTTCAGAGCTGCGGGGTCATGTACTTTGGGTCGAGATTCCGCTACATACCCGGATCTCGTTGGCTAGAGCCATGTCGATCATGTTGCTGAAGGAGTCGCTGACGTCCGTGAGGATGTCGTGGATGGCCTCCCTCATGGACTTCAGGAAGAACTCGT
This sequence comes from Pungitius pungitius, assembly GCF_949316345.1. Taxonomy (NCBI): domain Eukaryota; kingdom Metazoa; phylum Chordata; class Actinopteri; order Perciformes; family Gasterosteidae; genus Pungitius; species Pungitius pungitius. The sequence goes on from NC_084905.1 coordinate 20,461,575, forward strand.
CATCGCTGTGAAGGCACCTGTGAGTGGAGGGACATTTTTGGATTATGATCCAAACACATCCAAAACCCGGGTAGAATTGATTTATTTAGCCTTGCAGAGTCTCACCTCTCGGTGATGTTGGTCAGCTCCAGACATTTCTCCAGCAGAGATCTCTCGTACTGTAACAAAAGGAGAAGGAGAATCACATTTTATTAGGAGATTGTGATTTCTACCTGATCCAATGATTACATTTAAGTATAATTCCCATAATCTGTTATCTATAACGCAGGCAACATTTATTTAAGGATAAATATATATTTTTATTGGCACAAACCTTACATTTTATCCCAATGTATTGGGACTAGATAGAAAAGGATCTCATTCCATTTTAAAAGTCCTGATTTATACCTTCTGCATTTCCGGCGGCGTGCTGCGGGCGGCGCTGTACTCGTGCACCAGCGAGCGCACGTGGCAGTTGGCCCTCACGGCGGTGCTGTGGACCCTCTGCCAGCGTCCTTTCTCCAGGCGCTGGAACATCTTGCCGAGCTCCGTGCTGACCACCAGCGCCCGGCGGAGCAGCGTCTGCAGGTTGTTCCTGGCCACGTGGTCGCCGGCGCCGACCGCCACAATCAGCTCCCCCTGCTGGGCGTCCTCCTCCACGCCGATGGGTTTGGCCTGCAGGACGCACATGCACTCCACCTCCGTCATGTGGCGGAGGTCCTCCATCCAGCGCTGGACAGAGTCCACGTGGAGCGACTGCATGCGGGCACTGTTGGGAGATCCGAACGCACGAAATATTAGGAGCCGGTTCGTGTGAGTACAGAACTGATATCAGCAGGAGATACGCAGGACACGTGTGTTGCATTAAATACCGTAAAACCCAATGTGTGTTGGAGAGCTGCATTAACTAAGTGCATTGCCAAGATTTCGATATGTGTTCAGTCCGAGGAGTAGACCCGAGTTCATTCACCTTGACTGTCCAGTGTCATTTGCGATGGCGTCGTTGTTGATGCGCACATAAAAGGGCAAATTACTGCACGAACAGAAGCCCGTGTGTCACGGTTTGGGTCTGCTTGTCTTATTTTGTAGCTTTCTTGTGTCTCGTGTCTCTGGGTATCTTCACTTCCTGTCCTGTGATTGCCTGATTGCTTCCACCTGTGTCCAATCACCTGCACCTCCCTCGTGTATTTAAGCCCGGCGTGCCAGTTGTCCTTTGTCGCGTCATTGTATTACGTCAGTCGTCGTTGGAGCACGTCTTCTATTAGAATAAAGAGCACTTTGTGTGGAAACCTCTGCGTTTGAGTCCTGCCTGCAACCTGCCCCAGCCCGACACCCCGACACCGTGGGAGCAACAAACCCCGGACCCACGTACACGCGGTTAGTGTCGGCATGTCGAGTGTTTCCTGAGCTGCGGCAGGAAGTCGTTTGTGCTGACTGAAGCCAATAGAAATCCGTAATCATCTTTGCCTCCTAAGGCGTGCTTAATCAGGTCAAAATGAAGGAAGTGGTTACTCATACTCAACTGTGGACAATGATGGATCATTTCGTTTGGCTGCGCCGCCCTTCTACTCACATTCATTCCCTCCTTTCTCCTTTCTTTTTTTGCCAATTACTTATTTCATATTTATTAGAAAGTGTAGATCACGGTGCAGGTTTGGTCTGGTTGACTTATCGAAAAAAGAGGTATTCTATATTGTTAGAGTTTCGATGGGGGTGTCTTCTTGAGGTTACCTTCCAAAAGATTACTATAATACTGTATTGTTGTTTTCCGTATGCAGCAATAAGCATCGAAGGTGCTCGCGTTCACTTCTAAAATATGAATCTATGAGGAACAATGTTGAACCACACTGCTTGAGAACTGGAAGAAACAAATGCAGCTGTATGAGTTTTCTAAAATGCTCGTTCTGAGTCCTCCTATATGGAAACAAACCCTACACATCTCTAAAATGAAATTCCATCGATGGCACCATTGCGTTCCTAAAATCAATGATGTGCCCTCGAGGTCAATTATCCGGCGATAATCCCCGGTTTACACACTTGTTAGTTTAAGCATTTCCCCCCCCGAGTACGAACAAACACTCCTCCGCACTTCAATCTCTCCCGGCACTGACCCCTGGCTTCAGTGGCGGGGGGGGGGGGGCACACAGAGACCTCCACCCGATGACTCAAAGCATCCCTGCAAGTGGATGGGTCGATGGCTGCAGAAGCCACCTCTGCTTTGAGTCAACACAAGGAGGGGGGGGACGTCTCTAATGAAGCTCCGTGTTTGGACTCGGGGGGGCCGTCTGGGTATTGTTGGTGAGGGATGGCAGCTGGCCGGAGATATTGCGTTAGGATTGAATGTTGGTGCAGACCCGTCTGGGTGGAGAGAAGCGCTGTGGCTGCGCGTGCATTTAATTAAAAAATAAAAAGATTCCTCATTGTGCCGTCGGAAGCCGGCCAATTACGTCTCGTCCAGCATCAAAGCACGCGGTTTTTCCGAGTAAAAGGTCTCTCTTTGAAAGACGAATCACAATCAGCAGCCGCTGACACGTGACTGGAAGCACGCGAGTCAAACGGCTGGTGGAGACGGAGAGCTTCTCGTTTCCAAATGGGCAAAATCACCCTCTACGTTTCACACAATTAACCCTCCACAAACTTGTGTTGTTGTGGTTGTCAGGCTGTGTTTCTCCCGACGGCCCCCGCCGTGACGCCCTGCGACTGAAAATGTGAAATTGTCTTTTGCGTCACACCCATTGTGGGCCATTTCAAACCATTTCCCACAGTTACGTATCGTGAGGATGAACCCGACTTGATTCACACGCACATCGAGCCACGGAACCACAGGGGGGGGGGGGGGGGGGGGAAGGAAAAGAAGATGATAATAATAATAATAATAATAGGCTTGTTTTCCAAAGGAGGGGAAGCGGCGCACTTCAGCTCGCAGGGAATGACAAATATTTACATGCAGCACCGGCGGCGGGTCGGCAGGCAGCAGCTCCATTACCCCCACGCTCCCTTCGCTTGTTTTGTTTGTCGCACGCCGGCTGGAAGCCGATTGGTTTTTACTGCGTTTGGTGAAACGGACGTGAAAGAACTTGAGAGTTGCACCGTGAAGGCGTGAGCCTTTGATCCCACGCGGCTGCGCTTTGCGTGGACTTTGTGTGACTTCGGCATGAAAGGGAAGACAGAAGAGAGCACAGAGGAGCACAAACACATGAGAAAAAACCATCAACGGCTTTATGTGTATTTACAAAAGAATAGAGGGTTTGTCGTGGGTGTCTTAAGAAATGAATGAATGGTAATGGATTTAATCTGGGGATGTTAGTGGGTTATTGGGTCTTACCACAAGGCAAAAGCAAACCATGTCGAAGGACAAACTCGGAAGGAAGGTCAAAAGGCAGCTTCGTAACTTTGAGAAAGAAGAAGTCGTGCGCAGCCTCACAAAGGGAACCGCGAACGATAACCGCAGCTCGCGTGTGATTCACTTTGGTAACTTTGTGACTTTGTGCCGGGAGACGAGGAGAGAGAGTCGCCTCCGCCGGCTGAGTCACCGAGGGTCGATGAAGCCAACTCACCGCTCGCCTGTTTCTCAAACCGCGGGTCGGTGACGTCGGACCGGAGTGATGTGCGCGAGCACCAAGTGGCTTTTCACAGGTTTTTTTTGGTTAGTCACGGCGGACAGAAACGGCTGCTTACAGGGTCCTCTTCTCGGAGGAGCGGAGACAAACAAAGGGAAGAACAAACGGAGATCTTGCTGGTTTTTGGGGTGAGATGCAAAGAGGTCGAGTAGGAAAGGCCGCTGGTATCTTAGCTTAGCCTTCCGCTAACCACACACACACACACACACACACACACACACACACACACACAAAACGTGGCCTTTTTTTAGCCTTCTGCTAACCTATTAGCTTATTTTGCTTCAGGGTTTTGCACACACCCCCCCCCCCCCCCTCACTGTATGTGAGTCACTTGGTTTGAGGCTAAAAACAGCAACGGCGTCCGCATGAAAACACACTGCGAGCACGAACAATTACAATTCTGTGAATTCGAATGAGATCTCAAGGTTTCCCACACGATACTTCAACAGACTTGACTTACGTGAAAAATGTCTGTCAGCTACTTTTATCCCCCCCCCCCAAAATATATATATTTTGATGAAAATGTACTTTCTTGATACTTGTTTTCTGAGTTTGTATCTATGTGGAAATGCACTTATTGTACGTCGCTTTGGATAAAAGCGTCAGCTAAATGACATGTAATGTAATGTAATATATTGTGTTCAATTGTGTTGCCATCTGTAGAATGGTAGAGAAATGGATGGGGAAGTGGGGTTTGACCCTCTAAGCAACTATATATATATATATGGTGTGTGTTTAGTACAGCGAGGGCTTGGGGGGAAGGACCCTCACCAAAGGTTCTATCACAACATCTGGATTTGTCTCCAAACGTGGTGGTTTGTGCTATTATTCCTGTTTTCCTGTATTATTCCTGAGGATTCTTCTCTCCCACAGCTCTGGAAGTCATTCGGCACACTGAGAACGAGCCGCCGCCTGCTCTTCGCAAAATATCACAGTCTGACGCCTGATGTCACTTTTGAACAAATGGAAATTTCACCACAACGGACCCGCAGTCCGGTGGGAGGAAGAGGGGGGGGGGGATGTGGGTTGGATTTTGTGGACCAGACCGATGTGGCTTTAGACTGAAGGTGGAAACAAGGACACTCTTGTCCCAGAAAGAATGAAATATTCTTCTGCACCTCTGGACAAATCGCCACACAAAGAACCACGGCTCCTTCGCTGAGAAAGTGGTAAAATCGCGTGGACAGCGGTAAATGTGCGAGTGGCGCCCTCGATTTTCCCGTCTCCACAGCGAAGGGGGGGGAACGTCGTGGCCTCTGACTCCCGGCATCTGACTCCCGGATGTTTCAGACGTTTTAGAAATGATTTGCAGGACGTTCTCAGTGAGCATCGAGCTGGTTTGAGATCAAGCGAGTGTTCAGAGTCTCTCTCAGTCAAGTTACAACGTCGATGAGGATTTCTTGTTTTTTTGTGTCACATCATCTCCAATTGACTCGTCTCTCCCGCTCCGTTCGCCTCCCGGTTGTCTCGCACTTTTTTTCCCCTTCGCATCAGCAAACCCACACTTGTGCGACTTCCAGCATTCCTGCATGGGCTGCAAACGCAAATCCAGCGACACAAAAACACGGCGAACGACGAGGTCACCTCCTCAGACTGAAACCCGAGGCCTGCGGGGCTCAAGCCGATCTGGTTCTGTTTGTCGACCGAGTGCATCTGTGTTTGCAATTTACTTGCAACACAATTCAGTCATTTGGCTCCTTTTCAGCAGCTGATTTACTGAGCCGCGTGCGGCACAACTAGTGGTTTGTGTGCGAATGAGGGACAAAGAAGGCCAGTCGGAGATGATCGGTCTGTTTTTGTGTGTGTGTGTGTGTGTGTGTGTGTGTGTGTGTGTCTGGTTACGTAGGTTTGCCGTGACAGCTGTTCTCAGCTGCACTCAGCGTAAGCATTAGTCAACACAAAACTGTCCAAAGATGTACATTTGAACGTGCTACTGGTTACACGGTGGCTTAAAAAAAAGGAAGAAGAATCAGTGACGTAAATCACGGCCGATGAGACGCACTCTTTTTTTAAAGCTAAAGACCGGAACTCTCAGCTCGTGAAGAAGTCGGTTTTAGTCGTTTAGTTGGTCGAGTGCAGTATTTTCTGTTCAAATCTCCACATTTAAACGGCACATTCAATATGGAAGAGATTGTGGATGCATGTGTGTCAGTTAGGGTTTGACCTTCGCCCTCTGTGGTTGATGCAGGATCCTCACTAAGGCCGATATATATATATATATATATATATATATATATATATATATATATATATATATATATATATATATATATATATATATATATATATATATATATATATATATATATATATTCGTTTGGCGATGTTGAACCAACAAATCCAATCAATCAGTAGAGAGGGGGGAGGTGGCGAGGATGGGATTTTACAGTCTTGAGGGGGGGGGGGGGGTGACTGTCTATGAAGCCCGCCTCAGCTGAGAATAATTAAGGGCAGTTCAGTTTCATTTATGAATGCAGTCGGCTTTACGTCTGATCCAAAACTATTTAGCCAGATGAGGAATATTGTCAAATTAGCACTAATCTATATTTTCTATTAAAAACATTGGATGTAATAACAGCTCTATGTTTTAGTTTTAGGGAATACAACTATATAACCATTAAAGACTTTCATTGGATCGTTGAATTCCTTCATCGGATCCTTTACTACCGACGATGACAAACATCATATTTTAGTGAGACATCTGTAGGAAGTAAGCAGGGAGGACAATGTTCAACACGGAGCGTTACCAGCTGTTGGCGGATAAGACTTGTAGCTGAAGCGAAGTCTCTCACGTAAAGAGTGTCACGCGCCACTGAGAACCAGACACGAGCCGCCTTCCATCTGCTCACAAATGATGAGACAGCCGGACCCCGGGGGGGACCTCCATCGCCGCCACGACGCCGCCATTACGCCGCATTACCGGGAGTTCAGAGGGTGTCGTTCCTTCGCATTACGGCCGATTATTGTCGCTCGTGTTGTTTGTGTTTGCACATGAATGTGCTGTCGACCATTTACAGCCCCCCTGCACCACAAAAAATGCAATTGGACAATCACACCTCCTCACAGTCTCTCTGCGTGTCTCCCAATGCATGAGAAGAAACTCAGGACCTGCGGCCTCGCCGGGCCCGGGTCGTGATGTCTGAATGCTGCTGACAGTCGTGTGCGTACGTACATGAATGCGTTGTTTTGGCCGCGTTTCTGTGCACACGTCGCCGCCACTTGCCTCATCTGGGACGAAGAGAGCGAGCTGCTCTGCCTGGAGCTGCTCCGGGGGCTCGCCATCCTCTCCGAGGCCATCTCAGCCCACCTGGAACGGCCAGAAACAATCGGCGTGAGTCTCAAGGTCGCGACCTCCTTCCTCTGAGCCTCGTCCTTTTGCCCCCCCCGTCGAGTGCGGAAGGGTGTCGCGGGTGGAGGCGACAAGCAGCAGGCCGAAGGCTTCCGCGCGCTATGGTATTAGCATTCAACACACACACACACACACACACACACACACAGACTGCCTCCTCCTGGCTGTGTTTGCTCCCCACTGCGGCCTTTTCCACAACAAAAATCTCCTTATTGATCCGCCTCCAAGCATTCTATTCCCGTCTCTTTTTTTTTCTTCCTCCAACTAATTTAATTGTCAATAAACCTCACTGTTTTAAATAGCCGCGAGCCGCTGGTGTGCCAGTGGAATAATATTTCTTATCTTGTAATTTACTGGCTGGCTGCCATCCAGGGACTCTCCTCCGTACTCCGAGCCTGAAGCAGAGGGGGCTGACGCTCTTAAGTGCCCCCGCAACTTTATTCCACCGCTTTATTGATGTGTCCCGTTTTGGATTAGTCCCTTCCCAGTCGGGAGAAGCCCCCCCCCCCCCCCCCTCCCCTGCCCGAAACACACTCTAATCCTTTCAGTTAATGATATCCTGCAGTGGTGTGGTTACAAATTCCATGTTTACTGTGCCGAGTAATTAGCAGGTAGTCACAAAGTGAATCTCCATCTCCCCTCACGCACGCACAGACACACCCTGCCGGTGTCGAGGGGCACGTTTCGGCTTTTCATTAAATGGCCCCCCCACAGAGTGTCTGTGGTGTCGATACAAATCCGAAAAGCAGGAGAGCCCGCAGTGCCAGAGGGCCTGCGTGGCGACGTCACTCGTCTGACCTGCTGCTCCAGTGCCGCAGTCCTCAGAGCCCCCCGGAGCGATGACAAGAGTGACGCGTCCACTCTGTGGCGCCCGGGGATGGAGGGGATTGTGCACGACAAAAATCCTCAGGAGGAGTCGCCCCTTTCTTCTTTTAGCGAAACACCCCCCCCCCCCCCGGGTTTTAATTAGTATGTGCACAAAGGAGGGGTAGACGACCAAGTCAGTGACAGGCGGATGAATAGGTGAAGAGATATTACCCATAGAAACATAAAGATAGGAGCAGGAATAGGGTGCAGAGGGGGGAGGGGGGTATTTTAACTGCAGTCTTGGCATGGCTCCTCCGGGGCCATTTTCAGAGAAAGCATCACGGCTAATCAGAAATTATACCAACGCTGTGCCAAAACCATGGAAGTCTGGCAGTGCACTCAGAGTTTTGGGGGGGAAAAACCCATCCACCTACTCAGTGCAGTTAGAACAGAGTAGAATATAGAAAAGCACAGAATGGCTGCTGATATAATCGCACCATTCAATTATTATAATAGAGGCGTGGATTAATTACATCGGCCCCCGAAACTGAGCTCAGGGTCACGGCCAACGAGACACGGATCCAACAGATTCCATTACATGTGCCGCCGGCTCGTTGCAGCGCTCTTCTGAGGATTACCATACAAATGGAGATGAGTTGTCCAATCAAGCAATTCAGTCCTGAGCACTTAGAGTGTGCCACTAAGTGCCGTGTTAAGGACCATTGCACTGAAAGTGATCTCTGTCATTTTGCAGAAAGTGGCCTGCCGATGCTCGAGGGACGAGACGAAAGTTAGAATTTCTTTTTTTTTTTTTTTGTGGACTTTTGGTTGCAATCGTGCACCTTCTACTTGTTTTTAAGCACACTCCCCAGTTTAAACAGGAGGTTTCCTTCTCAGACGGTCCGCTTCCACAAAGAATCCGGGCTAATTTTCTTGCCGGGGTGGACGTTTCTCTTCATGTCTGCACTGAAACCCGAGTCCCCCCCCCCCCCCCCCTCGTGGGTTCCCCTGCTCGGTTGCCATGGAGAAGGCGTCGGTTGCAGGTAGCCAAACAAAGGACACCTCTGTCTCGGCCTCATGTCACATGCCGGGTAAAATAACAACCACTCTGCGAGCGCTGCGTGTGTGGGGGGGGGGGGGGGGGGGAACCGTTGCGACGCACGCTCCAGATTTACTGCAGCAGGGCGTATGCGTGTCGAGTGGGATTTAAATGTTGCGTGCATGTTTTAAATGGCAGTTGTCCAGTCATTTCTTGTGTGACGTCTGTAGTCGGTCACGCCGACTCCTGCATTTCACACGCTAGTCGACTTTTTTTCTTCCCTTGTGTCGGCTCCGTGGCCTTCACGCGGTGTGGCTGCGGCTCCGCTGTGCGATCACATGACAAAAGGGTCGAGGTAATGAGCCGTGTGAGAAGGCCCGTGGCAACATACCACACCACATTTGTCTCAATGTCATTGTTTTCATGAAACTTCTCTTTGATGGACACAATCTTCCACCAAACCAAGACTGCAACAAAAGACACTGTCAATGAACAGCAGCACACTTTACTTATTTCCAAAAGGTGAAAAACACAATGACAATATAATCCACTATGGAAATAATTGTTACGGTACACAGAAGTACCACCAGCTCTCAGGTCGACCATTGACTGAATGTGGTTTGCTCCCTTCTAAGGATCTGAAAGATCCATATTTTCAGGAGATTATTAATAGCTGAGGACCTCTGGTAATTTGTAAATATTGCATTGGGTTGTTTTGTCTTCAAACTGTCCCTTAAAATTCAACCGAAAATTACCCACACCCCCATTTTGGTATTAACATTCGAACCCGTATGTAGGTCCTTCTTTCCTCTTTGCAAACGATGGAGGCTGCATTGGCAATTTGAAATGACCTTGAAATGGTTTTGACAGCATTATGGGTTTGAATTCAAGAAGCTCATCGGTTTACACAGCACAGAGACCCATTTTTTGCATATATATATATATATATATATATATATAACCCTATATAACATCATAATCATAATATTAAATATAAATACTGTTGTGCCACAGATATTCCGGCTGATCTACCGCCAAAACGTCGCTATCGGCTGACCTCATTGTTTGTTCTCTCCATAACTGCAGAATCACTGGTGCAGCCTTTTCTAAAATATTCTGTGGTGAAGCAGAATGTCTTTTGCAGATTCTGAGTAAAACCGCCAACTGAATACAAAAACCGTTCTGTAAAAAAAAATACCCAAACACTGTGTCTTGGCTTCAATGTTGTACCAAAAGCAACGAACATTTATTAAACAAAATCAAAATAAAACCTGACTCTGAGGAACTCGAGAGGAGCGTGGAAATCAACTGACCGTTTTGAGAGGCCAAGACCAGCTGGAGTGAATGTGATGGAGTTCAGGATCGAGGGAGTCAGGCCGAGTTCTCCAAAGTTTAATGTCCTCGTCGTTTCAGGAGTGCCTCGTTTCGTGACCCGATTCCTTATGCTTTGGCTTGATTTAAAAACTGGCGGCCAGCGTTTGAGGGACAACAGGCTTCTTCTCCTGCTGCTCTCTCTAACTCACACTGACTAAAGACCAAAAGCCTCCGACTGCCCGTCCCTGGCCTCGGGCCTTTAAACACGACTGGCCGCTGCCCGTGCTGCCGCTACGTGCCGTCATGGAGCCCGAAGGTTCTCGGGAGGAGACGCCGGTCACAGTCCCACCACGGAGCTGTGATACAGGGGGTGGGGGGGGGGGGCAGGATGGGTACTGTGTGGGTGGTTGGGGGGGAACAAACTGGAAGCAGCACTGAGCCACGGACTTTGACATTCCCATCCCACACACACAGTGGGCTGGCTCAAAGTGGGCCCCTTGTGCTGGGACAGAGAGACTCACACATGGCAGCAGATAATGCCCCATGTTGACCACCGTCTCAACATCTGGCGAATCAACGCGGGAGCGTTGTTTACGTCACCCGAGTTACAAGCTGAGGTCATTTCACGCTACAACGCACAGTATGAAACACATTAAATCTTCCATTGATTTGTCTCTCGTAGAATATAGAGAGCCAGGCTTTGGAAGAACTTACTTGTTCCCTCCAGACACAACAGCGCTCTTGCCCATTATCCCAGCGATGCTAAAAGCAGTGCATTCCACAGATAACATTAGTACGAGGGACTTATTTTTAGTCGGGTTATGTTTTGCCAAGCTGACACTCAGCTAAAACTAGTTTGTTCTGCGAGAGAGTTGCATCTGTTTAGTCTGGACATGTGGGATAGTTTCAGCATCCGCAACGTGGTCTTACAAACTAAGAGGCCAACGTTCCAGAGCAGCGTTTATTCAGGGGCGCCATGACGATGTGACCTAAGGTTTCCAGGCGCCTCGGGCATGATGCAGTTAACCAAAAGCCAAAGGCCTTTTTCCACTGTCTTTCAGTTTGTTCCAGTGGCTGGAACACACATTCTAATACTTACAGGATTCTGTTAATGAAGACAATCTTCACAAAAGAACACCACTTCTAACATTTTGAAGCGTAAATTAAATCAGCAGAACCTTTACCACTTTTACTCAAGGCATATTTGAAGAAAAAGGCTAGAAACGGAATTTCTTCAGGTTTTGTGCAGTTTAAAACGTTACCAGCAGTTGCAGCCCCAGCGTGATAAAAGTATCATGGAGAACACAGCTTTTCATACACACACAAAGCTGTTCTTGCTTCTGTATACACTAAAATAAGTATATCACAGTTGCTCTGTGCATCAGTTTGGGAGATGAAAAGTCGTTCCCCAACACACTCCAAACAGGACTGAATGACAACATCCCCTTGTAAGGCCAAAAGCTCTTTGAGTCTGAGAGCATTATGTCCTTTTTTTCTGTTTTTGCTCAAACCTCATGGGGTTTCTAAGCGACCTGCGCTCATGGATCGAGTTGCACACAAACAGAACCTGCAGCCCCAACCAGAATCAGTCACCCTGCTGAATATCACACTAATAAAACTGTAAAGATCGTCACGACTGATAGCTGTCAGCCCCTTGTTTCTCAGCGACCAAGAAGCCCAAGACTTATTTTCCCCCAAAAAGATGAATTTCAGCTGCGTAAATAACCATATTGCTTCACCACAAGTCTGCTAAAGTGAACACATTGCCGTCTTGGTTTTTTATGGTCAGTTATAAAAGTACCCTTAATTCTCATTCTCAAGAAATGTTAATGACAGCAGCCCCATACCTCCTCAGAGCTCGAACAGCCCTACCGTCAGGCCAAGACAAATATCCAAATGCATTTCAAGCTCCGCAGTTCCATCGCAGGTCAACCGAACAAATAGTTTTGGTGAAAAATCCAGAGTTATGCAGCTCAGGAGCGTTCGTGAGCAGCTCCAACGGGAACTGGATCCTGACTCGGTGTGGTTCAGCGGAGGGGACCGGCCCCGGGTACCTGACACCGCTACGGCGACGGCCTTTTAAAGCTTCAGGAGCCGCTCAATAATGAATGAGCGCGGAGAGGCCCACGCACGCACCGCCTGGCTAACGGGGAGGCACGTTGACATAATTGCAGACGGGCTTAACGAGAGGATCAGGCACAAGTGAGGTGTACGGCCATCATCAGATTCAAGCCACTTGACACGTGTTGAAAACAAACCTCTCTGTCGTCACGCTGCGGCCGCTTGGTGTTAGTTTAACCCTTTGAGACGTGACAGGAGAAAAGGTCTGAGAGGTCAGTCAGTTATAACTGAAATAAACATGATTGATGGGTGCTGCCGTGTATGACTTCGGCACAACCACACCCACCTCAGAGAGAGAAGGCGATTGGCTGAGAAGTCGTCCTCGTGGCAAAGAAGAAGAAGGGAAAAAACAAAAATCAGACAACTGCGAGCGAAGAAAGTAGAAACCACTTTTCTCCTCCAAAACCCTGAGATTATAAACAAATCCAGAGGTTAAAAGGCAGGAGCCAGCTGTGCATCTCCCAAAAAAACAAAGCTGTGGTGTGACTTGCAGGGCCTTTGTCAAAAGATTAGATCAATGCAAACTTTTAAAACCAAAACTCCAAACACAGAAGCACAGTGTCATAAGACACGTGGCCGGTGTCCCTTAAACGTTTTTTTTAAGGATATGAGCAGGACCAGGGGATTTTTTTTCCTCAATCCTAGCAACCCACTGCTGGAGGATCCAAACCAAAACATCATTGGAAATGTTTGTGCAATGAAAAACCACAGCGGAGCAAACACACACGTGCATGTAAACACCTCGTCGAGGTTCGTGATCCTTCCGCGGTGGTACAAATGTGAGTGGCTCCGGTGATGGAGCACAACAGCACCGCTGCAACACATCCACAGGCCCAGTCCAGAGGGGCTGAGCGCGGCTTCACGTGGCGTGAATGTAGCAGAGAAGGTCAGATGCCCGTCACACAGCGCATTAACCTCATCTGCCCCTTAGGTTTTGTGTCCACTTCAGCATCCCTGATCAATGAAGACACTTAAACCTACCCAAAAATTGGCCTGATTAGTCCAAATGGTCCTCAATTATTTACATATTTCGCTCAACTTAACAAACACATCTGATTCATATTTGGATTAAACAAGTCTCCGGGAATATGAAGCCCATCGCTTTTCCAGCAGCTTCTCGAGTATTGAGGCCAAAGTTTTTAAAGTCAGCGATAAATTCTCGGGAAATCAGCTTCCAGGTCGGACTCCAGGCGCGTGGCCAAAGCAATCCTTTGAAGCAGATTCCCGACAGTACCAGGAGCTCCGGACCCTCAGCATCGCTGCTTGATTTTTCTCCAGTCGACCCCGCGGGAGAATGACGTGGCCGGCATCTTCTTTCGGTTTGACGGAGTGCTTTGGAAATGGCGTTGGACCGGCGACGGCCCAACTTCACACGTCAGAGAGACCACTACGGAACACAAAGGAGCGCCGCGTCTTCGGGGCACAATTTATAGCCCGTATCCATCTCCGCCCCCACGGGCACCTACGATGTAAATTCAGGATCTCATGTCCAACAGCCGGATCGTAAATAAGCTTCTGACAGATGTGGGGGTTTTAGACGCCACATTTGGTCTCGTGAGCGACAAACCCTGAGAAAATGAGGACACAGAGGGAGGGGAGGAGGACGTAATAGCAGCAGTTCAACTCTACAGCTGTTTGATGTTAGAAGGTGGAAGTAAATTGGGTGGGCTGGGTCCATGTGTGTGTGTGCGTTTAGGGTGGAGGATGGATCCATTGCCCAGATTTGAGACGAGGAATCTGCCACAACTTCAGGGCAGGGCGGAGATTTTCAAGCCGTTTTCTGTTATTCCACCGCTGCAAAAAACTCAAGGTATGCAGGAAAAAAAGCTCCGTTTGTGCCCACACATGGCACTTCAAAAAAGCTTCTTTTCCACGTTGGACTTTTCTGATAAGTTGGGTCTGGAAAACAGTCTGCCATGTCTCATTTGAGATGTACAGAGTGTTCCGAGATACAAACCTCCAAAGTGTAATTTCCGGAGATGTATATCATTTACAAATACCCACTTTGTCAAAATGATTGTTGTAAGTGAACCATAGTCTTACGAACCATTTCACTTTAATTGAGTTAAGCCAAACAACGGACCGATATATAACAAATTAAGCCAGCATGCCGCTGGACGAAGAACGCCAAATGAGGCCTATTCAAAATGCCAGGTTTTCTTTTCTCAGGTTCTGAAATAGGAGGAAGATTAGTAGATGAAATAACGTTTGGGTTTTAGACTGAAAGATCAACGTGAAGACATAGAAATTCTCTATTTTTAATTTTCATTATGAAAGATTAAATCCCTGATCAGAGTAATGTAACGTCAGTTTCACATTTTCAAACCTCTGTTCCGAGTTGCAATCGGTTTTGGTAGGAAACCGTATCTTGGTGGAGACAGAATGTTGAAGTGAGGCCGTTTGGGGTCGGGTTTGCCAAACAGAAGATTAAACCCCAGAGAGAACTGTCGTAACTCCCCAAGACTCCCTCAGGTACGCTCAGGACTTCTTCCCAAGGAGAAGCGAGTGGTGACCCTTCTAGCATCTGTGAATCACACAAGTGCAGAAGTACCAATCCAATGCCTCCATTTCCTCTCGTGATCTCCCCAATGAACCGTAACAAGGACCCAGGAGCAAATACGGTAGATGTCAATCACAGGAAAGACAGATAAACAGACCTAAGCCCAGAAAGACGTGACCTCGCCGCCAATTAGTAGATGGAGATAGAAGGAAAAGAAGAAAAAACGTGCAACGTTCTAGCTCCACCGGCCCGATATTGATTTATCTCCCAGCCTCGGGTCCCAGAGTAGCTGCCATATTGGGCCCACCTACACAAAAATGTATACCTGCACTCTCCTAATTGAGTACCCGCTTTGAAGAGAGCCTCTGAGTCATTAACGCCATCGCAGGGACGCAAAACTGCCGCTGTCACTCACAATAAAGCGGCATCATGTACACATGAACACGTGTAAACCGGCGGTATTTAATGTGTTCATCAGAGGTTTCAGTTCCATCCTGTTGACCATCTCCATACTCGCCACAAAGGTTTGCCGATTCATTTCTGTTCAAAATGTTATTGTATGTTTTTATCAGATTTCATTGGAGGACTGAACAGCAGGATCTTTTACTGACTCCAGCTGTTTTGAAGCTATAACAACTGCCTCTTTGATTAATGCCAGTCAGGGAGTTGGCTCCATGCAGAGGGAGACATTTTCTGTGCTTTTCGGAGGTCAGAGGTCAGCAACTCAAAGGTGCCAGCCCGCCGGCGAACCCCTGGGTCAGAAAAGTGATGTCATGTCAAAGTGCATCAGGGAGAGACTCCTCTGACTGCAAAAATAATTCAGATTGTTTGGAACTCTATGAGGAAATGACTCTACTTCTCAGTTTATTCACTTCCTCAGTCAAATGTAAATCTTTTGCAATACATTATGGTGTTCTTCTAGTAAAGGATGTTCCCATTTGGATTAAAATGCTACATGGTAGTGTTTTGCTGTTTAATGTCTTGCTCAAGGACACTTTAACACAAGCGCAGAGGAGGGGAAATAAGAGCACCATGTTATCGCTTGCTCAAGTGTACAGATACATTTCACATACAGGCCAAATTGTGAAAAGAAAAGAAGTACAACGTCTTTGTTTGTCATTAGTGGTCATCTGGATGGAAACAGTCGGCTGTTGGGAAAGAGCATGTGGCGAACACCAGACTAGTGGGAGGAGACCCGAAATGACCCAGACCTGATTCCAACCAGGCCACACAGACACGCCAGAGGACAGATGGAAAAATAGCAAGACACAAAAAAAAGACACTACCTCATCAGGACAGTTTATTACAAACTTGCTAGTTTGGGCACACAAAGCGTTGCCAATGGTTTCCTTTGAGATCAGACTTCCAAGTGCAGGTTTGTGTTTCCCACTTTAGCCGTGGTCACGAAGCTCAGTCACACCCTCGGTGAGCCGCTGTCTTCGTGTCTCAGACTGTGACTGGTGGGGCCGAGGATGAGAATATCACACGCATGAACCCTGGGATCCTGCCCGTGTGGTGGCCACACCTGAGTGTGCGGTTCCCGTTGACCACGCTACGCCCTCCTCAGCGTGGAAGGCCTCGCCGTTTGTCCCCAAACGGTCCCGCGTTATTAGGTAGAAGTGCTGAACAGGTGTTGGCGGGAAGCTTTTGTCACATGTTTTCTCACCTGTCGGCGATAGAAGGGCCCTTCAAACCAGCCTGAAGCGTTAGACCGATGCTGAGCTGTCATTTCTGTTGTGAGTGAAGCAGCAATCGTGGTACCTTTATACTTTGTACCGTCAGCCTTCGCTGTAATCTTTGTTGTTTCCCACAGTGTCTGCCTTTAGGCCGCACCCGCAATCCTGATCGGCCACCACACAGCAGTTACAGTGACTCAGAACGAAAACACTAAATATTGTTTGCCAGTGTCCCTGAGGGATGTTCATATTTATCGGGATGGCATCAATTGGGAAGTGCAAGTTCCCACAGAAGGCCACAAATGAGAGGAAAAAATGTTGGAATTGACTTTTGCTGCCAACCACGGATGAGATGAACGTGATTGTTGTTGCCTTCGGTCAAATCAAATGTCCAGTTACCTTTGCAGAGCTTGCAGTAACCTGGTGTAACACTGAGTACAACAGTTCAGAAAGTCTTGTTAAAGTTGGTACAAGATGACGTAAAGGGAAACCTCAAACACGCACAGGACTGCCGGCGTCCCAAGCGTTGACATTGACGCCAGGCTTGTGACGTAATGTTATTTTAGCAAGTTTAGTACAGCTATTCCTTTTGTATTACCCTTCGTTGATCGTCACATTCATGCTTTAACACTTTGTTTTGGACTCAGCAATACGGGCACGTTACCCTAACCCTAACCCTAACCCACCTTGCACATCAACAACTGCACCGCCAATGGAGAAGTCCTCTCTTCTAACGCCCCGTGAGCCCAGTGAGCAACTTGTTGAAGACGTTTCTACTTCCACACAACTTATCTTACAAGCTTCCGGGCTTAGAGTTCAGCATCACTCCAACATTCCCTTGAAGTCGAGATTAGACCGGTCGTCAAAACTTACCCGGTGTGGTTTAAGTGTTCCCAGGAGGGCTCATAGTTGCAGCTCAAAGCTCTCCTCTACTTCACTGCGAAAGCCGTTCCGATCCTGCGTCCTCTCTTCCACTCCGCTCTAACTTTGTCTCTGCTCTGTTCGTCGTCTCTGGGAGCCCAGCCGGGACAACCACCACCGAAGCCTGCCGGAGTGGGACTGGGACTCGCAGTCTAAGCGTGACTGGCCTTAAAGGGGGAAGCCCACATCCCACTGTCAGTCAAGCAGCAGAGCATAGTTACAGCTGGGACGCCATCCAAACAGACACAGAACTATTCTATTTTGGTCTGCCATGTGAGCAGTGGTGCTGCTCAGAGGGAAGGGGGGGGGGGGGGCATTCTGTGGTAGGGCATGTAATTGCAGAGTGACCAGTTATGGCGAGATGTAATTGTAGACCTCAGATGGAGAGAAACTGCCAACAAGACAAGGTAAAGGACTTTTAAATAAGACTGAAAAAAAGGGGAGCAACCAAGACCACGTAAATAAATGAGGAGCTGGGTTCCAGATGTGGCACCAAAGGGTGGGAGGGGAGATGAAGAACTAAGGGAGGGAGGGAGAGAGAGAAATATGGGGCAGATGAAGGAACTGCAATGGCAGCAGAGTGAAATCCCATTTCTGCAACAGGGGGAAAAGGTGTTTACCTTCCCAGCAGCAGTGGTACGGGACGGAAAAGGGGGGATCGGGGAAGGTGAGAGGATGTTGGGCCGGGCCTGATGTTGTTTCTGGACCTTTACCAGCTGAGAGCCCGGGGGTGTCTGGTTCCACGTCGGGCCTTTGGAAACGACTACCTTATGGAAAAAATTGTGAGCTTTAAAAATCAGCGAGGAAAATGAAAACATAAACGGCGGTCGGCTGGTTCCCATTACGAGCGCGGCGGCTCAGGTGGCCCGCGTTGCCGCAGTCGGCATCGCTCCGTGCTCTTGAGTGAGTAATTATCAGGGGGGTTATTTGGGCGGCTCCACACACACAGTCCTATGCCCACGGAGGGGCCTGTTGCACCATATAGAGTCACTAAATATTCTTTTGAGCACAACATTAACGGCTAATTTCCTATTCAGGTCCAGATTTGGAGACGCTCAGAGGGAGAGTGTCCTCCCACTGCGCTCAAGTTCTCTTTACGTTGTAAAAAGTGAACACTTAATCCGGTGAATTTAAAGACGCGCTCAGTGATATATAGTATTTATTTAAAGAAGCTAGTGGGGCGCAAGCCAGTGTGGAAATAATATGACTTTCATGAATCGTGCTTTCTGTTTCCCATAATGGGAAACTCAGTAATTTAAACATTAAAAAGTAGCATCTAAAACCAAAGCCTCTGGTTTTGAAATCCATTTGTGGTGAAAGTTTCTGGGAACTGGACGAGCGACACGTCTTCTCTCTGGAGACCGGGGGGGGGCTTGTTTCTCTTACGAACCATCTAATTTTCAACTGGAAGGGCCCCATTCAAAGCAGCTGTGTGTCATCAGTCCAGCTTTTCACATTGGCACGGTGGGATTGTTAGATTACCGCTGAAAAAGAAGCCTTAAATCTAACCAAACGGCCCTCAGCCTCCCGTCCCCCCAGGAATTATCACAAGAGAGAGAGAGAGAGAGAGAGAGGGGGGCTTTATTGCAGGAAAAGTTTCCATTTGGATTCCAGCAGGGCTGCAGACAGAGGGAGACGGCAAAAGACTGCGAAAACACAGCGGCAGATGAGGGTTTTTTTTTAATATCCCAAATAACCCGCTTGGCTTTACGACCCAGCATTTGATGACGGTGTTGATGGTGTATTTCGTCTGAACAAAAGGAGATGTTTTACCAAAACCGTGGATCCCTGTGCACGCTGTGACGAAATGCCGTCCCTCTGCTCCGGTGGCCACTCGGCATTCATCCGTGAAACCCGACAGCATCGACTGCATTTCTGCTTTTTAGAATGAGCTCATTATTCCCTCATTTTCCAAACTTACATCCCGTGTTTGTCCTCCAAAAATAAATAGCTGTATTTATCCTTCTTGTTGAGTTCTCTGGGAGGGATCGTGTTTTCTGGAAGCACTTGCACCTGAAATACAGACCGTTAATGTAGTTGTTTGTGAAATAGACCTCAAAACTGATATTATGGATTTTTAAAAATGCCGACGTGCTGCTACACAAACCTTTGAGTGTCTTAGGGTTACAATAAAACCACAAAATGAAAACAAAGGTCAATAGTCAAAAATAATATAAACGTTGGTGTAATTTACATGAAATTAATTTGTAAAATCCCTCCAGATTCATGCTCATTTTATCACCTTTGTTTTTCTGTAACCTTTAAGTGTCCTCCATATCATTTCATATAGTGAGTAACCCATTGATGAGGGTTCTGCCTTTTTAATTAAGCCAGATGTTAAGCCACCCCCACTTTCTTTAGAATATATTTGAATAATATATAATACAATAATATTGAGTGTGAATAAACAAGATGTTAATCTGCCCTTAGAGGACCAGGAGTCAAGTGCAGATTACATTTTCTTTAATGTTTTTTGTGACTGGAGTCAGAAGAATGAAGGTGTTGCGATTTCCTCCGACGGGGCTAAAGAAGAACAAGTCTCACTGCAGGTTTGGCTGCCTTTTATTTAGCAATGACCCATGCAGTTCACTTTGTTTTATTGTATCATCATGTATTTCAACATATCCATGCCGCTGTGTCAGTCATAAAATACTCCCAAAAAAACGCATGTGCAGACTGTCGCCGCATAAAAATTACCCAAACTGTGCAAAATATGAGTGTGGACTTGGTGTCTTTTGGTATCGTTTGCCAAATGCAGTTGTATGATATCTATGTGAGGTTCACAAATCATTTCAAATGTATAGACATTGTTAATCAATATTGCAGTACAATTGATGTACAAACATGAGCTGATCGTCCTTCAACCTCTTCTCTACTCCCGAATGCTTATAAACCTTTGAAGAACAACACAAGTACCCCAAACCCGAGTGTATCTAAAATACATTTTAATCTTGCTGAAATTTGTTTTGTTGTTTTTTTTCACAATATTGTTCACAATATTAATCTGTCGTCGCTCTCTTCCGTCCTCGCGCGGCTCTTCGTTATCGTCTCGAAACAGAACTGTACAATCATGTTCGTGTAAATTGTTCTACATCAAGGCACAAGACAACAGCCGTCGTAAGGGGATTGGGAGGGGAGGGGGGGATGGGAGGGGGGGGGGGGGGGTAGGCTGATCTATAATGGCATCCCACTGGCACACGGGGGGGGGGGGGGGGGAAGGAATTATGGAGGATGTATATATAGTATGGATCTCAAAATGGGGAGGGGGCTGAATAGAAGAAATGTGCTCTAACGATGTGGAAGGTGAAAAAGAAAAAAGGTGATAACCACTGCAGCTTTCATTTTATTTTACAATCATACTCATGTATAAAAAAGAGGAACCATTAGGATGTTTTTTTTTGTTGTTGTTGATTTGTTCATGTACATTAACTAAAGTGCTTTTTTTCTCTTTTTTCTCTTATTCGCCAAAAGCAAAATGTTTCACTAACGGGATGGAAGTGGGAACGAGGAGTCCTCTTTCTTGTAAGAACGTGAGGGCGTGGATAAAGGGCCAGTTCAGAGTTTATTTTCTGCTTGATTTGGTTTTAGTTGATTTTTGTTCTCAGTTTTTTTCTTGTCGGGTTTCAACCTCTGAAAGAAAGGGGGGGAAAAAAGACAGCAATTAAATGTAAATTTGAAGCTTTTTAAAGGAGAAAAACAAATCATTACCTGATGAGTCTCAAATGATTTAAATCCATTTGCAATAAATTACATAAATTGTCAAAAATAAATATATGGGTCATCACCTCCATTTGAATAATTCCCTTCCAATTTATTTGGTAGTAAATCCTTTCATTGCAACTTTTTGCCAAAAAAAACTCTGTTTTTGTGCAACAAAATGACAAGAAAAGCAGTAGACCAGAAGAAGAATGAACTTTGTTTACCGTGTCCCCGGAGCTCTTGGATCGCTCACATCTGGACGCTTCTCCTCCGCCGGCCGAAGGCCTTGGCGCCGACGTTGGTGGGGACAAAGTTGCTGTTGCCCATTCCCCCCGACCGGCTCAGGAAGTCGGCCAGGCGGTGGGTCACGCAGGTCGCCGTGTTGCACGCTCGCTTCTGCGCTGTAACGCTGCTTCAGGAGAGCAAACCAGGGGTTAACGCCACGACCTGCTGGGACGTCCTCCACCTGCACTACGACACCGAGAGGCTGCACACCATGCATTTCTGCGCACAGCTTGTTGTTTTTTTTTCCAATCAAAGTTAACGTCACAGCACTGAAGAAACACGGGACGGTACATGAAACAGATATGCAGGGTTTGATCACAATATTTTGATACATTTTTCTTACCTTCAGACTCGACGAGAGATTCAGAGATAATTTCGACGGTGCTTTAAAATCCTATTTAGGTCCATATTTGTTCATTCGTTCATGAAGTACCCAATGACTGTTTATAAAGTAGCCCTAAGAATGAAAATGAGCTCAGGCTTCCTGGTAGAAAAATACGTTTATTGAACAAGAAACATGGTGTCGCATGAGAGGATAGTTTATTAATCGTTTGGATTAAGTGATTTCTCCCAACTGTTAAGTTTCGGGGGCTTTGAAATGCCATCAAGTGACTCCACGCACAGTGAACACAGATAGATGTCTGGACTGGCTCTGAGTAACATAAAACAAGTCTGATTGTCTGAAATTCCTTCATTTGGGACTAATTATTCTCTGCCAAAAAAACGAAAAAGCAGGGAGGAGTTAAGAACTTAAAGACTTGGTTGCCTTTAAAGGTTTAAATTCTTTTCATGTCAATCAAGCAGGTAAAAGTAGACATGCACGATCCGGGGGAAAAAAAACAAACAAATAAGGCAGAAACTGGAGGGGTGAGGAGAGGAGGATGAGGAGGAAGAGATGCAGTAAAAGGTAGAAGAGGAAGGGCTTTAGATGCTGTCAAACGTCTCGCCGTAGCTTGCATAGCTGTCGCTCTCAGGCGCACTGCGCTTCTTGCCGGGCGTTCCGGCTCCCACGTTTGTGCGGGGGAACGTCTGCAACTTGTGCAGCTCCTGAGACAGTTTGCCCAGCACGCAGGTGCTGAGGTTGGAGCACCGCTTGGTTATGGGCCTGTCCATGCTGTCGGGGGGGGGGGGGGGGAGGAGGAGGGAGGGGGAGGAGGGAGGGGGGAGGACACACACACACAAGAAGACATGCAGAGAGAAACAGGCTCATGGGCATTGCAAAAAAAACATGCGGGCAACACTTTGTTCATCATGTCTGTCTGTTTCCGACCGGCTACGCACACGTGCATTTCTTTCCTTCATGCCATCGCAGGTGTAAGTAGAAATAAAAAAAAAAGGCATCCACCTCCCTGTAGCATCATGCTCCCCACCCTTCCACACCATTCAGAGAAGCCCTCATTGATCCCCTCATGCGCCACAACCTCCATCCACCCCCCTATGTACCCAAGTCCCCCCCCCCCCCCTTTTACACCCACAGAACAAACAGAAAACCAGTCGCTCCCCACTGTCATGCAACTCCACTTAATTGACATTGTGCACACTGATCCGTTCCGTTAGGCAGACACTGTTCACATGCCCGGCGGGCAGCAAATACTCAAAGTACGCTCAGACAAAGTCAAATCAAACTCATCCATGCAGGAGCAGGGTGATGACAGAGAATAAAGGGGGAGGGGGGGTTCTTTTTTGTGTGTTTGTCTAGGGGTTGTTTTGTTTTTTGTCTCCTGGTACATACCTCTCTCTACGCCTGATTGAACCCACGCAGGGCCGCTCTAAAAAGACGCATCTTGGGTGGTTGTCACAGTGAAACCAGAACACATGATGCACTTTACATTTCACTGTCTCGCTGTCGGTCCGGTCGAGTGTCTCCGCGGCTGTTTCTGCGCAGGGAGGAAACGTGTGTGTGTGTGTGTCGCCTGCGTACCTGTTCCCTTCGCTCGCCTGCTGCTCCAGCTCCTCCGCCGTCATCTGCACAAACTCCTTCACGATGGCGTTGAGTAACCTTCGCGCCTCGTAGTCCGTGAGCGTGACTCGGTCTGACATGGACTCCAAAACCGGTCTGAGGGGTAGAAAAGAATTTAGGCATTAAATCCTTTGCAGGAATTGTCACCTGCCGTCAAAAGGGAGTGGTTGTCAGTGGGGGGGGGGGGGGGAGGGGAGGGGTGTTAGGGCGGGGCAGGGCGGCGGTGGAGTAGCTGGGTGGATAGGAAGGGTCAGGGGGGGGGGGGGCTTGGACGTCACCGACTCTAAAAGGGATGACGTCTGAGTCGGGGGCCCTTGGCCAACGCGGGGAAACAATCTGCGGAAAGTGCCCCATCGGAGAGAGAGGGACTGAGACCAGATTTATTACTAAATCGATGGCTTCATGGGAACAATGTGGGGAGGGGCTCGGGGGAGGGTTTCGTTTAAATATGTACATCCATACACATGTTTCTCTAACCTGAACTGGAGGACTTTATTTCATCAAACATTTCGCAATAGCGATATAATACCACATTAACTGGATTGGAAAAAAAACCAATTCGTAATTCGTGAGGTATAAATTGCGTGGTTAAAGAGATTTTTAACATTTTGCCAACACAATTAAACTCAACTGGAGGCCGTATTTAATCCTGCTCGTCCCAAAATGCACCCGTCATAAATTATTAAAAAGAACGTGAATAAGCATATTGAAAGTTGATGTGCATTGACATTATTACATCTGCATTGTCTTCTGTAGTCCTTCTTTGTTTGCGTTTTACCTCTTTGCCTC